>NC_033633.1:8915137-8916019 GCF_001540865.1 Ananas comosus | reverse complement strand
TTTTATTACTGTTTTTTATAAGATTTTTATTTTCAGCCGTTCATTTTGAGACTACTCGTTCACTAGGCAAACGAAGTCAAAAAATTATGAAATTTGGTTTCTAGATAGTTCCAATAGCATAGATCATGTCTAACGGAACTGATTGCCGAATCGGACGTCCCATCATCGAAAACAACTTACAAGTACGGAGGCTCCGGTACTTTCGAAAGCATAAGAGCATATATATATATATATATATATATATATATATAGTCTGGCTACTATGCTCTTATGAGTAAGATCACTCTCGTACTCATAAGTTGTTTTTTATGATAGAGCTTCTAAATTGATGATCCACACCATGAAACGTTATTTACAGTATTTAAAACGTCTAGAGATTAAATTTTATAATTTTTCAACATCATTTGCCTTACGATCAAAAGGTCACAAAATTGACAATTTTTAACGGCCGGTATAAGATATTTGCTAGTTTAACGGTGTAAAAGAATCAAAATCAGTTGAATTTTTGCTAAAAAATTTTATTCACTACATAGATAAAGATCAATAACTCCGATCTTAAATTGAAGGATCCGATCATCCATTTTTAAGACGTCGTTCAATTTTGACCCTTCATTTTATACTCGTTTGATGAACTTTATTATGATTTCGAAAAATTACGAAATTTATTTTTTAGAAGTTTCAAATACTCTAGATCATGTTTAACAGTGTGAATTGTCGATTCGGAAACCCCAACATCGAAAGCAACTTATGAGTACGAAGTGCTCTATACTCATAAGAGTATAGTATATATATATATATATATATATATATATATAGAGTCCGGCTACGGTGCTTGTAAAAGCACGAAGCACTTGGTGCTTGTAAATTTTTTACCGTTAGATC
>NC_033633.1:8904831-8914767 GCF_001540865.1 Ananas comosus | reverse complement strand
ATGATGGTGGTCCCCACTTAAAATGATAGTGGTCCCCTAGGGTTGAGTAGGTAGTTGGTTAAATAGTATGATCTAACGGATGAAAATAATTAATGGAATAAATCTAAAGGCCGAAAACTTATGAGTATAAGGGAGCCAATACTCATAAAAGTATAGTAGCCGGACTTTCTCTCTCTCTCTCTCTCTCTCTCTCTCTCTCTCTCTCTCTCTCTCTATATATATATATATATATATATATATATATATGAATTTAGCTAGAATACTTTTAGAAGCACCAATCCTTTGGTACTTCTAAGTTTCTAGCCCTTGGATTCACTCCATAATTACTAACACCCCTTAGATCAAATACTATTCCACCTACCACCACCTACCACCATCATCTCAACCCTATATCTCTCCATCCAATGGTTAAAAACTCAAAAGCACCGCCCACTTGGTGATTTTGAGAGTATTCTGTTTCTGTTAGATGTATGCCCTAGAAGCCAATCTGGCCGACGCACATATTCTTTCTAGGACATAAATTTGTATTTGATTTTAAAATATTATGAATAAATTTGTGTCCTTAATTCCATTCATGTTGTGTATGTGTCCATGAACCGTCCAAGGAATTAATAAGATGATGATATATATTCTCAAGAGTTGAGAATTTGAGACATGTGTCATTGGTGGTTAATTCCTAAATGCTCCCGATCAATGGATCATCACGGGGACGGTGATTGATCCAGTGAGATTGGTGCATAGGTCGCTTCCCTTTTGGGTAGACGGGTCTCGAGTCGACAGTGTGGGGACACTGAAGCGAATATGCAGGTGGTTGTTAGAGAACAAGGGTACCGAGCGTGACCAACACGAGAAGTCACTTAGATGTCTACTCACTCGTCAGTGACTTACTCAATGTTGCAGTAGTGTGACTGGTTCTTTGACTTGCGGTGCTTCGGCTATTCACAATGAGGTTACTGTAGTTTGACTGTATATACACTTGGTCCCTAGCCATTCGGGTCCTTGCGGTGCATGTTGGCTGCAGTAGGTTCATTGTAAGAATATGGTGCACACATAGAAGGAATCTATCTCTCTTGGTAGATAGGGGTGTTGTCCTATGTGATTTATAAGACAGAGTTTAGAAGACTTTGGCCAGGGCAGAGTTAATAGCGGAAAAGGGTATCCGATATTAGAAACTCGAGGCGAATAAATTTAACATATGACGGACAATGGGGTTTGACGAGTTATTCCATAACCTCCGTCTAGTCGGGACTCATGATAGAAGGATTGTATCACACAGTAACTACACCAAGAGATTCAGTATTCCATTCTACTGAAATATCACTACATGCTGCTAGGCGTCACTGATCGAAAATTCTCATTGGGCTGAGTTGGAATTATTCTGATCCACTGAAAGGGGTTTCAGTGATATTGTTGATAGTGATCAAAATATATCTCACTACCAGATAGAATAGAACCTATGGGGTCACACACATAAGAGGTTGTGATTGATCGGATAGCTAGATCGCGATTATTGAATTGTGGGAGGACCTAATTGTCAATATGTTGATAATTGGACTAATTTGTAATTGTTACAAATTAGTGGTATTAAGGTGTAAATGTTACTAGAGAGGACTTACTAATAGTTAGTAAATTATAAGAGAACTTATGTGCAAATGTTGCATTATTAATTTGATATGATCAAATTAATATAAAGTTCAAGTCGAATCAAATAAGGATTTGATCGATCTAATCAATTAAGGAAAAGATAAATTTAAATCTAGATTTGTACTTATCCTTAATGGTTATTATATTATTAAAAGGAGGATTATATTCCTCTATATAAGAATACAGAAGTTTTTAAAAAACCCTAGCCGTCATCTCTCTTCTCCTCTCTCTTCCATATTCTAACTCTCTTCCATATTCTAGCAAGAAAGACGTCCGTTTGCAAGGGAGCTAGCACCCCGGTGAGGACATCGATCAAATCAAGAACCTCGTGTGGATACCTATAGAGGCCGGACGCGTGTGCGGCTTCAAGAGAACCTGATTCCACGATCATCAAATTGATGCGAAGATTTATCCGCGAAAAAGGTAAATATTCGATCTTACTTTTCTCTTTAATCTTAAAGAATATGAGGGATCCTAATTGCGTGGTTTTTTAGATTGGATCTCGAGAGTTTTAAAAGTCAAATTTATTTGATTTTTTTTTTCCGCTATGTTTTTATCGTACGCAATTTTCTAACAATGGTATCAGAGCCATCCTCATGTTTTTAAGATTAAAATTATAAATTTGGGTATTTTAAACGTTCTTCGCTGGTTGAACGATTAATAGATCGTTTTTAGATGATTCAAAAAATCTAAAGTGATCAAGAGAATTTAATTGACAGTTCCTAGCAAAAAAAAAAAAAAAAAAAAAAAAAGGGTTACTGTAGCAGTTGTACGGATACTACTGTAGCATTTGTACGGACTCTACTGTAGTATCCATACGGGAGTACAAATTTTTTTTTAAAGTTTTTAATTTTCTTTTAAAAGTTGATTAGATCGATTTTAAAATAAAAGAAAATGGTGGATCTAATTTGATTAAGATCAAATTTATATCTTGATGAGATCAAGTTGTTATTTTTGAAGATTAAATTTTTGATCAAAATTATAAATGATCAATAAGATTGATTGTTTTTAGTGATTTAGTCACTATTATTTATCGAATCATCGGTTAATGGTTAATTAGAATACCCAAAATTTATTATTATGTATGTGATGTATGAGATACATATTGGTGATGATCCTATTTATTTTTCGACATGTGATGTATGATGTGTATGCAGAATTCTGTAATTTTCAATTTGTTTAAATTAAGGATTTTGTATTAGAGATGGCTATATTTGTGCCTGCGTGCACAAGCCGATTTATTTGGAGACCTGCGTGTCTCAATAGGTTAGAGATAAAAATTATTAAATATAATTAATTTTTATTTCATTTTATTGTTGGGTTGTATAATGTATGGTTGCACGTTATTGGTTGATCGGTTGCAAGCCGAGAAGTATGCAAAGACTTAATCGAGATGAACACATGATGGCAGTCGGATCAAGGTGTTGATAAGGATCGGATCAAGTTGAAGCTCCAGATCAAATCAAGTAGTTGAAGACGATCAAACCAATAACGTGTATGTGCTTGTAATTTATGACCCTATGACCCCGATTCTGACTAAGTGGCTCGAGTCCGAATCCACTTCTAAGATCTATGATCATCATCAGTTAAATTATATTTTTATGCGCGGATTATTGTTATTTGCATTAGATGTAAATAAATATAATAAATTTTTGAGACCTAAATATTAATCTCCTCACAAATATTAAGTCGAGTGGTCTTCCGCCGTTGTAGAAGTGTGAGCGTTTTTCGGGTGTTGATTGGCACGTCTAGTTACAGTGGTCAGTTGCATCGGGAAGGCGCAACCACTCTATTAGCATGAGATGCTGCGGGGTAAAGATGGGGTTGGGCCCAATAACTACCAGGTGATGGACCCAATGACGGATTTGCTTACGCATTTGAACGGTGGGTCTAACTTAACTAAGGAATAGGGCCAATAACTGTCAGGTGAGGCCTACAGGACTTAGAGACCTATCACTGCAATTTGCTTGAGAAGCATTGGACAAGAGTTGTTCGCTCATTGGTTTGCATATCATCAATAACTGTTAGGTGAGGTGGTACGTTAAACTGGTGGGACCGCAGTACCCACTTGAAACCTTTTGTCGTGTTGGATTTCCGTTTCTCTACCTGAGGAGTGTAAGAGACTCGAGAAAATAGTGAGAGGCTAAATTTATTTTTAAAATTCTCAAAATAAATTTTCAAAACAAACACAAATATTTAACTTGAATCTTTACTCTCTACAAAACAAATGTCTGCTTCCAATTAACTCTCTCATATTCTTGACACAAAATCCTTAACTGAAACTAATTATAAAGACTGGCTAAGAAACTTAAAAATAGTTTTAATTTCCAAGAAGCTCTGCAATGTTTTCGATAAGGAAAACCTCATGTTACCAAACCGTCCAATAACTAACCGAAGGGCAGTTTGTTCATTGTTTGACAATGATCAAAGATCTCGAAGAGCTTGAGAATCTCAGCGTAAAAATGGACAAGGAATTGCAAGTTGATCTGATCCTGCAATCCCTTCTTGTATCATATGGACAGTTTATTGTAAACTACTATATGAATAAAATTGATTGCACCAACGCAGAGTTATTGAACATGTTGGTAACTACAGAGGGGACTTTGAAAAGTTCAAAGGGCTCGATTCTCGCTATGGAGCGAGCTTCCTCTTCCAAAAGAAAGCCTAATTGGAAGAAGAAACCCGCGAAGAAACAAAAGATGAAAAACAAGTCCAAGAAGGAAGCTTCTAAGAATAAGGCCGCTGACAAAGGAAAATGTTTCCACTGCAATGTTGATGGTGATTGGAAGAGAAATTGTCCTGTCTACCTAGAGAGCTTGAAGAATAGAGGAAGGACACACCTTCGGAAGGTATGTCAGATTTGCTCATAATAGAAACTAACCTTACGGTTTCCTCTACTTCTAGTAGAGTTATATGCCGAAGGGAAAGTAGAGGGCTTAGGGAAGGTGAAGTGACCCTAAGGGTAGGCAACAGAGCAAGAGTTGCTGCTGTGACTGCTGGCACCTATCCTTTGCGACTAACGTCAGGATATATTTTATTACTTAAAGACTGCTTTATGTACCTGCTGCTAGCAGAAATTTGATTTCTGCACAGGATGGTTTAATTTTGACAAAGACCACTATATAATTTATTTTAGAAATAAAATTATTGGCCGTGGTTTTATAATTGATAGTCTTTAACATTTACATTTGGATGTATCTGTAAATATTTCTAAGCAAGTAGTGACTGCTGTTGGGTCTAAAAGACCTAGAGGTTAGATGAACTTAAAGTATATGTGGCACCTCAAGCTTGGTCATATTGGAGAAGAAAGGATCAATAAATTGGACAAAAATTGGCTTCTCGGTTCATTGACTTCAGAGTCTTATCCAGTTTGTGAATCTTGTCTTTAAGGAAAATTGCTAAATTACCTTTTGTAGGGCAAGGGGAAAGGGCCACCGAGATACTTTTCCTGATACACATTGATGTGTGTGGGCTATTTGATGTGCATGTTAGGGGTGGTTATTTCTACTTCATAATCTTTACCGATGATTATTCACGGTATGGGTATGTGTATCTTGCGAAACACAAATCTGAGGCCTTTAAAAAGTTCAAAGAATTCAGATATGAAGTAGAAAAGCAAACTGAAAAATCTATCAAGGTTCTTCGATCAGATCGAGGAGGAGAATACTTTAGTGGAAAGTTCGTAAATTATCTCAAAGAAAATGGCATAGTCTCACAGTGGACTTCTCCGGGAACACCTCAACTCAATGGGGTGTCAGAACAGAGAAACCGAACTTTATTGGATATGGTTCAATCCAGATGAGCTTCACTGATCTTCCTTTCTTTCCTTGGGGACATGTTTTGCTTACCGCAGCTTACTTGTTAAATAGAGTTCCCTATAAATCTGTTCCTACCACGCCGTATGAGATGTGACATGATAAGAAACCAAGTCTTGGTCATATCAAGATTTCGGGGTGTCCAGCCCATATTAAACGACTACAGGCGGACAAGTTAGAGGCTAGGTCTGAGAGGGCTCGTTTTATTAGATATCTTAAAGAATCTTTAGGTTACTATTTTTATATCCCAAAGAATCACAATGTAGTTGTGAGCCGACATGCTTTTTTCTTGGAAAAATAGTTTATTTAAGAAGGAGCTAGTGGGAGAAAAATTGAGCTCTCTCTGAAGAGAGAGTCTTTGAAGAGCAACGAGTCATCAAACCTACAGAACCTATTTAAGCTGAGCCAGTACATGTAGTACCTCATCCACCTCGTAGGTCGAGTAGAATCTCCCAAAAGATACTTAGGTATCGTTACAGAGGAAGTAGAGAAAATGTTCCTCATGGGAGATAGGGAACATGGAGATGATCCCAAAACCTACAACGAGGCGATGTCTGACATCGATTCCGAGAAATGGCTTGATGCCATGAAGTCAAAAATTGACTCAATGCATTCCAACTAGGTTTTGATTTTGCTAGACCCACCAGAAGGTATAGTACCTATCGGGTGTAAATGGATCTACAAAAGAAAGATATGTTCGGATGGAAAGGTGGAGACCTTATAAACAAGGCTGGTTGCGAAATGTTATAGTCAACGCGAAGGCATTGACTATCAGGAAACCTTTTCACCTGTGGCCATGCATAAATCCATTCGAACACTGGTTGCCCTTACAGCATACTATGATTATGAGATCTGACAAATAGATGTGAAATCTGCCTTCCTAAATGGATATCTTGAAGAAGATATCAATATGGAGCAGTCTCTGGGTTTCATTTCTGGTGACGAAAGTCACAAAGTATGCAAGTTGCAACGGTCCATTTATAGACTTAAGCAAGCATCTCGAACTTGGAATACTCGTTTCAACGACGAGATTAAATCGTTTGATTTCGTTAAGAATAAGGAGGAACCATGTGTTTTATAAGAAGGTCAGTGGGAGAGCTGTCACATTCCTCGTATTGTACATGGATGACATTCTCTTAATTGGGAATGACATTCCAATACTGACTTTAGTTAAAATGTGGTTGCCTAAAGAATTCTCCATGAAAGATCTAGGGAAAGCATCCTATATTTTGGGGATAAAGGTCTATAGAGATAGATCTAAAAGGATGCTAGGCCTCTCACAGAAAATGAATATAGAGGAGGTGCTGAAGAGGTTCGGCATGGAAAACTCCAAAAGAGGACTTTTACCACTTAGACATGGAATTTATCTCTTTAAGAAAATGTGCCCCAATACATTTGAAGAGATTCAACGTATGAGTAAGATCCCTTATGCCTTAGCTATAGGGAGTCTTATATACGCCATACTGTGTACACGACCTGATATCGCGTTTGTTGTCAGTGTCACAAGCATATATCAATCTAATCCAAGCGATGAGCACTAGACTGTTGTGAAGAACATACTCAAGTACTTGAGAAGCACTAAGGATATGTTCTTGGTCTTTGGAGAAGGAGAGTTGAAAATATAAGGATATACTGATTCAGACTTTATGTCTGATGTTGACGATAAAAAGTCTACGTCAGTATGTGTGTTCTTATGCAATAGTAGCTTGGTGTATTGAAAAAGTTCCAAACAACCACCATACCATGGAAGCAGAGTATATCACCGGATTTGATGTAGGCCTTCTGATTCATAAAGTTTGTCGCGGAATTAAGTGTGATGCTATCGGATGCCATACCATGCTATTGCGACAACAATGGCGCTATAGCCCTAGCTAAGGAGCCCGGGTCTCATTAGAAGTCCAAGCATATAGAGCGGCGGTTTCATATTATACGCGACTATCTCGACAAAAAATACATCGAGATGCAGAGAGTAGACTCCACGGATAACGTGGCAGACCCATTGACTAAACCACTGAGCCAACAGAAGACTGAAGTCCACCTTGAGAAGATGGGGCTTAGGTACATGGCTGATTGACTTTAGTGTAAGTGGGAGATTGTTAGATGCATGCCCTAGAAGCCAACCTGGCCAACACCTATATTCTTTCTAGGACGTAAATTTGTATTTGATTTTAAAATATTATAAATAAATTTGTGTCCTTAATTCCATACATGTTGTGTATGTGCCCATGAATCGTCCAAGGAATTAATAAGATGATGACATATATTCTCAAGAGTTGAGAATTTGAGACATGTGTCATTGGTGGTTAATTCCTAAATGCTCCCGATCAATGGATCATCACGGGGACGGTGATTGATCCGGTGAGATTGGTGCATAGGTCGCTTCCCTTTTGGGTAGATGGGTCTCGAGTCGATAGTGTGGGGACACTGAAGCGAATATGCAGGTGGTTGTTAGAGAACAAGGGTACCGAGCGTAACCAACACGAGAAGTCATTTAGATGTCTACTCACTCGTCAGTGACTTACTCAATGTTGCAGTAGTGTGACTGGTCCTTTGACTTGCGGTGCTTCGGCTATTCACAATGAGGTTACTGTAGTTTGACTGTACATACACTTGGTCCCTAGCTATTCGGGTCCTTACAGTAACTGCACCAAGAGGTTCAGTATTCCATTCTACTGGAATGCCACTATATGCTGCTAGGCGTCATTGGTGGATTGTGAGACTCATGAGAATTATTTAGATGATCGATAATTCTCATTGAGCTGAATTGGAATTGTTCCGATCCACTGAAAGGAGTTTCAGTGATATTGTTGATAGTGATCAAAATATATCTCACTACCAGATAGAATAGAACCTATGGGGTCACACACATAAGAGGTTGTGATTGATCAGATAGCTAGATCGCGATTATTGAATTGTCGGAGGACCTAATTGTCAATATGTTGATAATTGGACTAATTTATAACTGTTACAAATTAGTGGTATTAAGGTATAAATGTTACTAGAGAGGACTTACTAATAATTAGTAAATTATAAGAGAATTTATGTGCAAATGTTGCGTTATTAATTTGATATGATCAAATTAATATAAAGTTCAAGTTGAATCAAATTAGGATTTGATTGATCCAACCAATTAAGGAAAGGATAAATTTAAATCTAGATTTGTACTTATCTTTAATGGTTATTATATTATTAAAAGGAGGATTATATTTCTCTATATAAGAATATGGGAGTTTTTAGAAAACCCTAGCCGTCATCTCTCTTCTCCTCTCTCTTCCATATTCTAGCAAGAAAGACATCCTTTTGCAAGGGAGTTAGCACCTTGATGAGGACATCGATCAAATCAAGAACCTCGTGTAGATACCTATCGAGGCCGGACGCGTGTGCGGCTTCAAGAGAACCGGATTCCACGATCATCAAATTGAGACGAAGATTTATCCGCGAAAAAGTTAAAGATTCGATTTTACTTTTCTCCTTTAATTTTAAAGAACATGAGGGATTCTAATTGCTTGGTTTTTGAGATTGGATCTCGAGAGTTTGAAAAATCAAAATTGTTTGATTTTCTTTTCCGCTGCGTTTTTACTGTACGCAATTTTCTAACATATTCGATCTCAACTCTCTCTCTCTCGCTCTTTCTCTCTCTCTCTCTCTCTCTCTCTATATATATATATATAGAACCAGGCTATAATACTATTAATAGCACAAATGACTTGGTACTATTAAGTTTTTCACCCTTAGATTAAAAGATGTGCGGTTGGGATGATGTGGCACTACAACAAAATTATGTTATAGGGACATATGCTTGGGACATTTTTGTGTAAGTGTTCCATTTATGCCAAAACTTTTAACAAATCTACTAATGTCTAAATATAAAGCCCGATCAAACTAAAAATAAAAGGTTACTCTACTCAAACCACCCCACCCAGCCCATTCAGCTTGATTACAAACAGAAAAGAAAAAAAAATCGATTACCATCTCCCATTCTCCCCTCACTCAAACCACTGAAATTCTAGACGAAGAGCTATTCCCCTCTCGTCCTCTTCCGCTACCGCAGCCAACGAAGTAGAATTCCGACGGTTACTAAATGTTTAAATAAGTACTGGTTATTTAGCAGCCCTCTTTTTAGGTTATAGCAACACTCTTTAACTGTCACTATATACCTAGCAACCCCATATATAGCAACACTTTTTAAAAGTGTCGGCAATTTAGCCAGCAGCACTTCTTTTGACCTGTACCGACATTTAAAAGTGTCGCTATAGACCGTTTTTGTTGTCGTGTGGGCCTCCTAGGATTGAGTGAGTAGTTGGTTGAATAACATAATCGAACAGATGAAAATGATATAAGAGGTAAATCTAACGGCAGAAACTTCATAGCACCAACTGCTTCGTGCTATCGATAGTATCCCAGTCGAACTCTCTCTCTCTCTCTCTCTCTCTCTCTCTCTCTCTCTCTTTATATATATATATATATATATATATAT
>NC_033633.1:8815608-8903569 GCF_001540865.1 Ananas comosus | reverse complement strand
AGGGTACTTCAAATATCTAGGATGAACTTAACGGACGATCGTCGATTCGAAGTCGAAGCAATCGAAAACGACTTGGAGGCACGGAGGCTTCTGTGCTTTCATAAGCATACCGGCCACACTATTATATATATATATTGTATATACTTATAATATATATTATATTATATATATATATATAGAATAGGTGGAATACTATTAATAGATAAACGTCGTCTTTTCGCTATCAGATTTTTAACCCTGGTATGAAAATATATGGTGGTCAGCGAATTGATATTAGTCGTGTTAGATTGGTGATCCCCCTAGGGTTTGAGGTGGTCCCACTGATTTTATAGTATTTAATCCAATGGTTAGAAATAATGAAAAGAGTTGATCCAAAGGCTAAAAAACTGGTAGCAATAATGGAATTTTGCTACTAATAGTAGCCCAGTCCAACTCTCTATATATATATATATATGAGCTAGTCTCTTATACTATCTATAGTACCGGAGCCCCGGTACTATAGTCTCATTTTCGATCTTAGAGTGTTTAAATCAACGATCCATACCGTTAAAACTGATCTAGGGTATTTAAAGTTTTTAGAAATAAAATTTTATATTTTTTCGACATAGTTTACTTTATAATCAAATCATTTCAGAATTGTCAATTTTCAATGGCTATTATGGCGAGTTTGGAGTTTAACGGTATAGAAGAATCTAAATTTCTTCAAATTTTGATAGAAAATACTTTAAACTATCTAGATTAAGGTTAACATTCTTGATCTTGAATTTAAAAGTTCTATACTCAAATTTTAAAGATTATTCAATTTCCACCGTCCATTTTGATATAATTTATTTACTAAGTAAACGATGTCGAAAAAAACTAAAATTTTATTCCTAAGAACTTCATATACCCTAAATCATATTTAACGGTGTGGATCGTTAATTTGAACACCCTAAGATCGAAAAGAAGACTATAGTACCGGAGCTCCAGCACTATAGATAGTATAGTAGCTTATATATCGTCATTTTTAAAGGTCTCTTTGACTACTACTGATCAATTTGATTCTAAGTAAGACGACCACTAATAAAATACAGATTGAAAATTTACCTTTAATTATTTATCAGTTATTTTTATTTTACTTTGCTACTACAATTTTACGAACTTTACTCCTGCGTTACATGTTACCATTTAATTTCTATACTCTTCATTAAATGGATAGTAGATTCCTGATATTGAATCTTCGAATTTGTTAGTTTCCCTTCACACTAGCCTGGGCTCACAGGAGCTAGCTTATGTTATGCAGCAGAAATGTACTAACTAATACTGGAATTAATTAGTAGTCATCTAATGGTTATTCTTATAGTAGAAATAAAATTTTTTAAAATTTTGATTTGAAATCTTTAAATGACTCTTTTGAAATACGCATGCAAAGGTCAAGGGCGAAATAATATAAATACAAAAAATCCAGATGAGACATGTGGCTCGAAACGTGCTAGGCACCGTTTTAGAAGCACGATTGTCTCTCCACGCACGAGACTTAAGCGATCACTTTTAGCAATATAATCTCCACATGTGAGGGCTCGGCAATCATTTCTAGCGATACAATGGCCACGAGCTATTCCGTCGATACGTCTCCAAGATAGCGCAACCTGAACCAAGTAGATGTTCAGAGAACCAGTAAAAAAATAAGGTTCATGTGTAGGTGAAACTGAATCGGGTAGCCAATACCGAGCGCGCGTCGCCGCCCGGCCCATGCTTGTCCGTGCTTGCGTCTATTTTGTGGATGTCATCACTCTCTATATATATCACCTAAACAAATGATTGAGATAGTGAAGTATAAAAGTTACAACTACATGCCAGGAATTTTTTATGTGTGTTGCGGTACTAAAGTCCCGACCCTTGACCCGGTCAGATATCCTCCTCGGGAAGAGCGCCGGGATGATGAGCGGCCGCGGATGATGACCCTCGAAGTTTGCGCCCACAGAGGATCAAGCGATTAGGCCGATGAGGGATCGAATCAGCCGGGTTCGAAAACCTTCACAGTAGATTCGCTTCGGCAGGATGAGCCGAATGAACAGGGGAAGCCTATATCTCGGCTGAGAGATGAGCCGAATGGCTAGAACAACACGAGATCTGATCGGCATGAAGAACCGAAATGACTTTCTATTGATCAGCGAGCGGAAAGAGTACAGGAACAAGGGAGTGATGCCCGTAGGGCAGACAGACTCCGAGTATGAGGGCAGGGGAGTGATGCCCGTAGGGCAGACAGACTCTGAGTATGCTAAATTACAGGAACTACTCCTAAGGAAAGCAGTAAATGCGAGAATAGAAAGATGCAGGAAAATAAAGGTGGTCTTTTGTGCGCAGGGGCGAAGACCTCTATTGCAGGCTTCAAAGTTACTATTTATAGCCCACATTATTAATTGGTTGAAAGTAGTTGGAGCGAGTGGTTGTAACCATGATCGTGGAAGTTATACTAACTCCTCATGGAAGTTACGCTAACTCCTCATAGAAGTTACGCCCCAATCTTCAACCGTTCTCGCCTTCTTGTCCTTCAGGCGCCTTATTGCCGACTCCCGGTGTACCACGTGTCCTTATTGGCTCATACGTGGGTTAGGTCGGATCAATTTTGGTATCAACAATGCCCCACCAATAGTCTTTCGAATGAACATTCGGATGACTATTGGTGTCAAATCGACTGTTCAAAAGCACAGCCGAGACCCAAGCTTTAGTTTCGCTGGTCTTGGTCGGTTTTAGGAAAACGACGCTTTATGGTCCCAGCCACATATATCTTGGCTTCATTAGCCGATTCTTTACTTTTATTCGATTAGTTCGGCTCTTCTTGAACCGAATGTTTTTCTATCAAGAAATTCTTTTTTAAAGAAAGTGGCTATATCTCGGCTTCATCAGCCGATTCTTCACTTTCACTCGATTGGCTCGGCTCTTCTTGAACCGACTGTTCTTTTATCAAGGATTTCTCCTTGCATTTGCTTTGATTTTTATATCGGCTCCATTACAGCCGATCGTCCTCACTTTTCTTCTGAAATTGCTCGTATTAGGCAACTCGAACACCTAGATCAAATAGGTTAAAAAAATACTTATCTTCAAAATGGTCTTTTATCTTAAAATGCAGAACATTTAACGCCATTTTGGCGAACTCTGATTCCGGCATTCTCATAAAGCACCGGGTTTTGGCTATTTTGAAACGATCCAAATACTCTTCGACCGTTTCACCTGACATTTGTCGGTACAAAGCCAAGTCGGCGACCGATAATTGTGGCTCCGATCTATAGAACCGCTCATGAAATTTTCTTTCCAATTCGTCCCAATCTTGGATGGAATTGGCTGATAAACTTGTATACCAAATAAACGCCGTTTTAGTTAACGACGTGTTAAATAATCGAAGTTTCAAAAATGAGTCAGCGACGCTTTCTACATTAGGCGTGAACGCGAGCTATTCTCGACCAGTATTCTCGTCTTCATCGCCCGAGAACTTGTCGAATTCGGCATTTTCGCAGTTTGCCGGATACGGATGCTCTGTATCTATATTTGCTGGATACAGGGATTCGAAAAACAGGCCGCATAGCCGGCCTGGCCCCCTAACTCCGAAGGTATTCCGAATGACTTCCTCAATCTGCAGCATACAGCGGAGCTTGTGCTTGAGCCGAATTTGGCCCTTGAGAACTCCAGAATTCTGTATTGCAGGGTTGCTCCTTGCATATTCATTAGGGGCGCTGCCCCCGGCTCATAGCCCTACATTTCGGGGCTGGTATGCTGCCATCGGCGGAGGTGGTGGCAATCCCCATGTAATTTTCGGCTGTTTGACCGGTATGACGACGGGCCGGTCTGTAAGCCGCTTGGAATGGTGCCCCCTGGTATTGGGGCTGTCCATTTTACTCGTGTCGCAGGATTTTGCAACACTGGTGTCATCATAGGCCTTTGTAAGCCTGTCATTGGTTGCTCATTTCGAGTCAATGATTGCCTATTCGTGCAATATTTTCATTATAGGCGTAATAGCGGCCCAGCACCGCGTCTAGTCAGCAGTACTTTGATGGATATTTTGATCTTAAAGTTTGCAGGACTCGGATCATCTGGCCGAGTGCCTGAGTTAGACTCGCTCTTGATGAGCCACTGTCACTAGTCTCTCTTCAACTGGCAAAACTGGCTTGACATTCCCCAGCATTGTTTGAATCACTAGGTTGATCACTCTAGAATTTCTAGAACAACCCTATTACGTAGATCATCAGCCATAATTTATATATAAATTTACTAAAAATGAGTCCTACGGGCGTGCCAAAATTGTTGGCGGTCTAAAAGTCCGACCCTTGACCCGGTCAGATATCCTCCTGGAAGAGCGCCGGATGATGAGCGGCCGCGGATGATGACCCTCGAAGTTTGCGCCACAGAGGATCAAGCGATTAGGCCGATGAGGGATCGAATCAGCCGGGTTCGAAAACCTTCACAGTAGATTCGCTTCGGCAGGATGAGCCGAATGAACAGGGGAAGCCTATATCTCGGCTGAGAGATGAGCCGAATGCTAGAACAACACGAGATCTGATCGGCATGAAGAGCCGAAATGACTTTCTATTGATCAGCGAGCGGAAGAGTACAGGAACAAGGGAGTGATGCCGTAGGGCAGACAGACTCCGAGTATGAGGGCAGGGGAGTGATGCCCGTAGGGCAGACAGACTCCGTGTATGCTAATTACAAGGAACTACTCCTAAGGAAAGCAGTAAATGCGAGAATGAAAGATGCAGGAAAATAAGGTGGTCTTTTGTGCGCAGGGCGAAGACCTCTATTACAGGCTTCAAAGTTACTATTTATAGCCCACATTATTAATTGGTTGAAGTATTGGAGCGAGTAGTTGTAACCATGATCGTGGAAGTTATACTAACTCCTCATGGAAGTTACGCTAACTCTCATAGAAGTTACGCCCCAATCTTCCAACCGTTTCTCGCCTTCTTGTCCTTCAGGCGCCTTATATGTCGACTCCCGGTGTACCACGTGTCCTTATTGGCTCATACGTGGGTTAGGTCGGCTCAATTTTGGTATCAACAATGCCCCCAATAGTCTTTCGAATGAACATTCGTATGACTATTGGTGTCAAATCGACTGTTCAAAAGCACAGCCGAGACCAAGCTTTAGTTTCGCTGGTCTTGGTCGGTTTTAGGAAACGAGCTTTATGGTCCCAGCATATATCTTGGCTTCATTAGCCGATTCTTTACTTTTATTCGATTAGTTCGGCTCTTCTTGAACCGAATGTTTTTCTATCAAGAAATTCTTTTTTAAAGAAATGGCTATATCTCGGCTTCATCAGCCGATTCTTCACTTTCACTCGATTGGCTCGGCTCTCTTGAACCGACTGTTCTTTATCAAGGATTTCTCCTTGCATTTGCTTTGATTTTTATATCGGCTATTGCATCGATCGTCCTCACTTTTCTTCTGAAATTGCTCGTATTAGGCAACTCGAACACCTAGATCAAATAGGTTAAAAAAATACTTATCTTAAAATGGTCTTTTATCTTAAAATGCAGAACATTTAACGCCATTTGGCGAACTCTGATTCCGGCATTCTCATAAGCACCGGTTTTGGCTATTTTGAAACGCAAATACTCTTCGACCGTTTCACCTGAATTTGTCGGTACAACCAACGCGACCGAGGATAATTGGTGCTACGATCTATAGAATCGCTCATGAAATTTTCTTTCAATTCGTCCCAATCTTGGATGGAATTGGCTGATAAACTTGTATACAAAAACGCCGTTTTAGTTAACGACGTGTTAAATATCGAAGTTTCAAAAATGAGTCAGCGCCCGCTTCTCTTCATTAGGCCGTGAACCGGGCTATATGCTCGACGAGTATTTCCGGTCTCATCGCCCGAGAACTTGTCGAACTTCGGCATTTTCCAGTTTGCCGATACGGATCGCTCTGTATCTATATTTGCTGGATACGAGGATCGAAAAACAGGCCGCATAGCCGGCCTGGCCCCTACTCCGAAGTATTCCGAATGACTTCCTCAATCTGAGCATACAGCGGAGCTTTGTGCTTGAGCCGAATTTGGCCCTTGAGGAACTCCAGAATTCTGTTTTGCAGGGTTCGCTCCTTGCATATCATTAGGGGCCTCCCCCCAGGCTCTAGCCCTACATTTCGGGGCTGGTATGCTTGCCATCGCGGAGGTGGTGGCAATCCCCATGTAATTTTCGGCTGTTGACCGGTATTGACGACGGCCGGTCTGTAAGCCGCTTGGAATGGTGCCCCCTGGTATTGGGGCTGTCCATTTACGGTGTCGCAGGATTTTGCAACACTGGTGTCATCATAGGCCTTTGTAAGCCTGTCATTGTTGCTCATTTCGAGTCAATGATTGCCCTATTCGTGCAAATATTTCATTATAGGCCGTAATAGCGGCCAGCACCGCGTCTAGTCGACGTACTTTGATGGATATTTTGATCTAAAGTTTGCAGGACTCGGCTCATCTGGCGAGTGCCTGAGTTAGACTCGGCTCTTGATGAGCCGACTGTCCACTAGTCTCTCCTTCAACTGGCAAAACTGCTTGATATTCGCCAGCATTGTCTGAATCACTAGGTTGATCACTCCCAGATTTTCTAAGAACAACCCTATTACGTAGATCATTAGCCATAATTTAATATATAAATTTACCTAAAAAATGAGTCCACGGGCGTGCCAAAAAATTGTTGCGGTACTAAAGTCCCGACCCTGACCCGGTCAGATATCCTCCTCGGGAAAGACGCCGGGATGATGAGCAGCCGCGGATGATGACCCTCGAAGTTTGCGCCCACAGAGATCAAGCGATATAGGCCGATGAGGGATCGAATCACCCGGTTCGAAAACCTTCACAGTAGATTCGCTTCGGCAGGATGAGCCGAATGAACAGGGAAAGCCTATATCTCGGCTGAGAGATAAGTCGAATGGCTAAGAACAATACGAGATCTGATCGCAGGAAGAGCCGAAATGATTTTTTTTTGATCAGCGAGCGAAAAAGTACACCGGAACAAGGAAGTGACCGTAGGGCAGACAAACTCGATGTATGAAGGCAGGGAGTGATGCCCGTAGGGCAGACAGACTGCCGAGTATGCTAAATACAGGAACTACTCCTAAGGAAAGCGGTAAATGCCGAGAATAGAAAGATGCAGGAAAATAAAGTGGTCTTTTGTGTGGCAGGGGCGAAGACCTCTATTGTAGGCTTTAAAGTTGTATTTATAGCCCACATTATTAGTTGGTTGAAAGTAGTTGGAGCGAGTGGTGAACCATGATCGTGGAAGTTATACTAACTCCTCATGAAAGTTACGCTAACTCCTCATAGAAGTTACGCCCAATCTTCAACCGTTCCCGCATTCTTGTCCTTCAGGCGCCTTATTGTCGACTTCTGATGTACCACGTGTCCTTATTGGCTCATACGTGGGTTAGGTCGGCTCAATTTGGTATCAACAATGTGATACTGAACTCATATATGGTAAGCGATGCACAAGCTCTCAAATAAATAAATACTAATTAATAGTACATATTCTGTGAAAATGCAAATGTTTCAATCTAGGTGTTGCTAAATTAGCGGAATCAAGAACTAAAAGTTAATTTTCAGCATCTCCGTTACAACCAAAGCTATAAATATTTTGTTTCTTTAGCAGTATTGTTTGTACGAGCAAAGAAGAAGTGAAGTATAGGGAAAACATGGAAGGCCACATAGATTAATGTGTTCATTATTATAATAGGCATTTCAATTCATGGGAACCCTTGGGTTGGAAGTTTCCACACTGTTTCCCATTGTTCCACTTGTGCAGAGAGTGGGGGAATCCCAATCCAACGCTCCGATGGGACGGAAAGCCTGATGATCCATAGGATGGAGGCGAAGAAAAGTCCTCTAATCCAGCCCTCTGAGTCGGAGAGTGTAACGACCGATCCTATTTATCAACGAATCACTAGGGGTGTAAACGAGCCGGACACGAGCGAGCTGCGGTCGGCTTCGTTTATAAACGAGCCGAACACGAGGCTGGTTCATTAAAGTATCGAGCCAAAAAATTCAGCTCGTGTTCGGATCGTTTATTAAACGAGCCGAACACGAGTCGGCTCACGAGGACTGCCAACGAACAATAAGTTAAAATATTAGATTGAATATAATAAAAAATAAATTTATAAACTTATCCATTAGACTTTGATTTAATAGTTGAAATTTTACATATAAATAAGTCTTTTTATTATTGAGCTCATCTTTATATTTTTATTTTGCTAAAATATTAAATAATAAAAATATATATATATATATAATTATTTATTTATATATATAATATAATTAAATAAGTTATATAAATATAAAATATATGTATTCGAGCTGTTATCGAGCTGAACACGAGCGAGCTGACGCCAGCTCGTGTTCGGCTCGTTTATTAAACGAGCCGAAAAATTCAGCTCGTGTTCGGCTCGTTTACTAAACGAGCGATTCGATCTCGAGCTCATTTCCGTATGGCCGAACACGAGCTGGCTCACGAACGGCGAGCTGGATTGCCACCCCTACGAATCACATCGTTAAAAATAAAAATTTTTAAAATTTTTAAAAATAAAATTTTATAATTTTTCGACATTTTTATCTTGCGATCAAAAGATCTCATTTATCTAATGAGTGAAAGGATTCAAAATCAACAAATTTTAATGGTTGATATTTGCTGTTTGCAAGTTTAATTATATAGAATTATTCAAATTAGATGAAATTTGGATAGAAAATTTTTTACACTATTTACAACTAGATTAATATCTCTAATCGAAAATTTTAATGTTATATTATAATTTTTTGTAAGATTTTTATATTCAACAATTAATTTTGAGTTCTTTTTATCACTAGATAAATGATATCAAACAATCACAAAATTTATTTTCCAAATACTTTAAATACGCTAGATCAACTCTAACGGAGCTGATCCTTGATTCGAAAGTTTAATCATCGAAAACGACTAAGGGGCACGGAAGCTTCCGTGTTCTGAATAGGACACAAGTTTCTTTCTCTCTCTTTCTAGAGAGAGAGAGAGAGGCTTATGCACTTTCGAAATCATTGAGGCCTCTGTGCTTGTAAGCTGTTTTTGATAATGAGACGTCCAATTTGACGATCGGCTCCGTTAAGTATGATCGACGCTATTAGAATTATTTAGAAATCAAATTTCATAATTTTTTGATTTTTTTTTTTGCCAAGTAAATTAGTAGCCTCAAAATGAACGACTGAAAATAAAAATCTCATAAAAAATAATGATAAAAGACTTAAATTTTAAATTGAAAGTATTGTTCTTACTCTTGATATTAAGTAAAATTTTTTATTAAAGTTTCATGTAATTTGGATTGCTCTACACATTGAATTTACAAACGTGCCACATCGGCTGTTAAAATAGTCATTTTTTAGGCCGTTTGATCACTTGGTAAATGATGTCGAAAAATTATGAAATTTGGTTTCTAAATAGTTCTAATAGCATAGATTATGTTTAACGAGTCGATCGTCAAATTAGATATCCCATCATCGAAAATAATTTATAAGCACGGAGGGCTTCATGCTTTCGAAAGCGCAGGAAACATACTCTGTAGATATGCAGAGTACGTTTCTTGCGCTTTCGAAAATACGGAGGCCTCCGTGTCTAAGAGTACATTTCCTGCGCTTTTGAAAGTATGGAGGCTTTCGTACTTGTAAGTTATTTTCGATGATGAGACGTCTAATTCGACGATTGGATCCGTAAAGCATAATCTACCTTTTAGAACTATTTAAAAATCAAATTTCATAATTTTTTGATATTATTTATCAAGTGATGAATGGGTCTAAAAAATGACTATTTTAACAGTCAATATGGTATATTTGTAAGTTCAATGGCGTAGAAGAATTCAAATTATATCAAACTTTAATAAAAATTCTACTTAACATCGTGAACAATACGTTTAATTTGCAATTCGAGTCTTTTATCACTATTTTTTATGAGATTTTTATTTTCAATTGTTTATTTTGAGACTAGTCGATCACTAGGTAAATGAAGTCAAAAAATTATAAATTTGGTTTTTAAATGGTTCTAATAACGTAGATCATGTCTAACAGAGCCGATCGTCGAATTAGATTTTCTATTATTGAAAATAACTTACAAGTATAGAGGCCTCCGTGCTTTTGAAAGCACAAGAGCCTATATATATACAAAGAGAGAGAGAGAGAGAGAGTCCGGTTACTATACTTTTATGAGTATTGCCTCTCTTATACTCAAAAGTTTTCGGCCCTTAGATTTATTCCATGATTATTTCCACCCGTTAGATCATACTATTCAACCAACTACCTACTCAACCCTAGGGGACCACTATCATTCTAAGTGGGGACCACCATCATCCTAACCACACATCCCATCAATCAACGATTAAAAATTTATGAGTATAAGGGGGTCTATACTCATAAGAGTATATATATATATATATATATATATATATATATATATATATATATATATATATAGAGAGAGAGAGAGAGAGAGAGAGTAAAAGCAAGGAAGCAGAGTAGAGCAGGTCTGAGGGATGAGAGAAAAACAAGGTGTTGTTAGTACCGAGATGAGATCGGAGCGGAGAGAGAGAGAGAGAGTGTGTGTGTGTGTCACGCCCCGGGACCGATACCAATTTGGGCCGGCCCGGGCACGTCAAACAGACGCCGAACGGACAGAGTTTCTCCTGTCCGCCCAAGGCTCATCACATGTACATTTTCAAACAGAAGTGCACTAGCGGAAACATACATAAATGGCTTACACGAGGGTAGGCAATAACCACAAGTGAAAGAAAGAAAACTAAACATCCAACTTGTACATTTTCGATTCCTTACATTTCATTATAACATTACATCATTTCTTTCGTACATCACATATACTTCAAAGGAGAACTTTACATTCTTTTCTTTCTTTGCTTTATACATCAATATCTTAAATCATCAAATACAAAAGATGATAAAAGGGTACACTACTAACAAAATATAAGCCCGACTTGGGTGGCCTCTGACTAAGGCGCGATACCTTTACCTCGGTCGCTCGCCGGCTCGCTCGGTCCCGCCTCTGTGGAATAGTGGGGTGAGAACTACAACAAAGTTTCCAGTGGGTTCGGCCCCAACATCATCGACTTTTCCACTAGGACTAACTCAGGCATAATAGAAAGGATAAGCAAAAATATAATAATCAGTCTATAACATGATGCTAATATGCCTGAACAATAAAGTAAAGAGTATGTTCAACATAAAACTCATGCAGATTATGCAAGTTCTTTTGTTCTTTCTCTTTACTCTTTGTTCTTTGTTCTTTATTCTTTGTTCTTTAATCTCACGGCTAACTCGAGGGTTTCGCCACATTAACTTGCTTCATATTAAGTCCATCATCGCGGGTCCTCAGCTTCCTCCCGCTAAGACCGTCCTCGGGTTTACTCCAACCCGTGATGCAAAACTCCGGAGCGCATCGCCCGAGGGGGAGCGACCACCCTCGAGCACGGAACTCATAGCAAGTATAATCGAATCCTTAACTCTAAGGATTATAAGTTCAATCATGTCATTACACTAACTCTAGTGTTCTTTCATCACTTTATGTTACTACTCTAGCAATCATGGTTCTTTACATTTCTTTACCTTTGGCTATCTTTAGCAATCATGTTCTTTACTCTTTGCATGTTCTTTATGCCTCACTTTACATTAACTTTAGTCATTGTCATTACTCTTTACATCACATTGATTCTTTGCCTTACACTAACTCTAGTGTCACTTTACTTTACATTATTGAATGCCACTCGATCTATGTCTCATTGTGTCACTCTGTTCTTTTGCCTCACTGGGTGCTCACATTTTATCTTATGCACACATATAGGGTTAAACATTCATAGGAGTTCTCGACCATCTCATTAGGCAAATTGTACGCACAATATGCAACATCACATTACTCTCATCACATTATCCTACAATGCATGCAACAATGTATATAACGTATGCTCAATTGAATGACACATTAGGCATAGAAGGAAGTTCAACGAGTTTGGATAGCACCACCCACCTTGTAGGTTCTCAGAGGTGCTTCGATGATTTTTCTTGGGATTTTTTAGACACCCGGTTCGCTACCTGCGAGGTAATGAAGCCAAATTAGGCTTACTTGGTCATAAATTTGCGTAGGCTTTTCGTAACGTTAATCCGAGCGCACCAACGAGTCGGAAATACCCCCAATTAGGTTTCTAGAGGGTCAATTGCACTCAGAAATCCCCACGAGCAAAAGCCTCAATTTGGGTGCCCTAGCTCCATAGCATATACCAAACCTAGGGTTTGATATCTTTGGGAAGCAAAAGAAGCTTCAATCCACTCTAGAAAGTCCATTAAAACCATTCTTAGACAAATCAAAATCCTATTTAGGGTTCCACGATGAGAGGAGGTTGAAGCTCTCCTTCAAGCTTCACCATCTCCACCATTCCATGGTTTTGATCTCAAAAGGAAGCAAAAAAAAGCTTCAAATACTCTAAAGGTTCTATAAAATCTATTCTTAGCTTAATCCAAATCCTAGTTTGGATTCTACCATAATTAGGGTTCAAAGCTTACCTTGTAAGCTTTTCTTTTCCAAGCTAGGGAAGGAAAGGAGGGGTCTTCTTCTTCTCCTTGCCTTCTTCTTTACCTTCTTCCTCTTCTTTTCCTTCTTTTCCTTCTCTTCTTCTTCTTCTCCTTCTTGTCTTCTAGAGAGAGAAAGAGAGATGAGAGGGAGTGTACGAGGGAGAGAATGAGAGAAAAAGCCCTCAAAGCCCTCCACTTAACAATTGGGTTGCACAAATGCAAATAGGCCCCTCAACTTTCACTTTATTGAACTGCTTGAACTGGGCAGTTTTCGGATTCGGGGACCGGTCTCCCCGACTTGGGACCGGTCCCAGAGAGCTCTCCCCGCGGGCAGCAGGGCGCACGCGCGACGCAACCGGTCTCTCACTGGGGGACCGGTCTCTCGGGGACCGGTCTCTCCCCGCAGGGACTGGTTCCCGAGAGCTGGTTTTCTGGGACTTAGCCGATTTTTCGGCTTTCTCACTTTGCACGCGTTCGGCGACCGGTCTCTCCCATCAGGGACCGGTCCCTGAGAGCTCAAAAATTACAGTTTGCAGATTTTTGATTCTTTAGCCCTCGAAAACCTCCCATAATGCACTTTTGATCATTTTAACACCTTCGGACTTTCCGAAGTGTACCATCCTCGCACTTTGGTCAATTTGACTAAAGTTCGATATCTACTTTTCGAATTTTCGGTATATTACAGAGAGAGAGAGAGAGAGAGAGAGTCTAGCTGGGATACTATCGATAGCACCAAGCGCTTAGTGCTACCGAGTTTTTTGCCATTAGATTTAATCCTTTGACTATTTTTACCCATTATATTATACTATTCAAGCAATTACTAACTCAACCTCACGGGACCCACATTATCGTAACCGTATAATTTTTCATCCAAGGGCCGAAAACCTAATAACATCAATAGCTTGGTGCTATTGATAGTATCACAGCCTATATATATATATATATATATATATATATTGAGCTCCAAGTTATTGGTGCTTTTACATTATTAGCCATTAGATTAAGAGATGTGCGGTTAGGATGATGTGGGCCCCCTAGGGTTGAGTGGGTGGTTGGTTGAATAGTATAATCTAACGGATGAAAATAATCAACGACGTAGATCTAATGGTAAAAACTTTAAAGCACAAAATGCTTGGTACTTTTACAAGCATCGTAGCTGGACTCTGTATATATATATATATATGTATATATACATATATGTATATATGTATATATATATATATATATATATGTATATATACATATATGTATATATACATATATATATATATGTATATATACATATATGTAAGTATATATACAATACATATATATATACATACATATAAACATTAATATATACATACATATACATATATACATATATACATATACATATATATTTATATATGTATATGTATATATATAGAATATATAATTATATGATTATATAATAGATATATATATATATATGTATATAATATTATATATACATATATATCTACATAAATATGTAAATATATATATGTATATTGTATATATATGTATACTATACATATATATATACATATATATATATATATATACATATAATATACATATATATATATATAGTATATTATTACATATATAATATGTATATATATGTATAATATATATATATATGTATTATATAGTATATATAGTATATACATAATATGTATATATATATATACTATATGTAAATAATATAATACAATATTATATTACATATATATTAGATATAATATGTATATATACATATATAATCATATATATACATTATATATCTAATAATATACATACATATACATATATATCTATATATATACATATACAATATATATATACATATATATTATATGTATATATGTATATACAATATATATATATATATCATAATATATACTTACATATATAATAATATATTAATGTACATATATATTATATGTATATTGTATATAGTATATATATATAGTATATGTAATTATACATATATAATTACATTATAAATTATGTAGTAAAGTATATATATAATATATATATATATATATATATATATATATATATATATATATATAATAAATTTCTGCTATTAGATTAACCCCTTTGATTATTTTAGCACGTTAGATTATACTATTCAAACCAACCACCCACTCAAACCGCCAGGGGCCCACACATCATTAAACCGCACATTTCTCGATCCAGGGCTAAAAAACTAATAGCACTAACAACTTGGTGCTATGGACAGTATTCCAGCCTATATTATAATACATATATATATATATATATAATAATATAATATATATATATATATATATATATATATATATATATATTATATACTATATATAGTTGAGCTAGAATATTATCGTTATTAAACGACCGTTTTACTAACTCATTTGTTTTCGATATAGAGCTCAAAGTTGATCGATCGCTCCGTTGAAATATGATTAAACCATTTAAAACTATCCAGAAATCCAATTTCAAGCACTTTCAATATTCTTCTTTTATCCATCCAAGTGAACAAAGAAAATAAATGTGAAATGAAAATAATCATTATTAAAAAATAGATATATGCTTGTAATCAGATCAAGAAAGAATTTTGTTTTAAATTGTTTAAAGAATTGTCTATACAATAAATTCAATTGATTTTGGATATTTACAAACCGTTAAACGAAAAATACCCTTTCGACCATTAATATTATAAAAATTTGAACACGCTTTGAAATCATCAAGCAAATATGTCGAATATATTTGAAATTTGATTTCCTAAACACTTCAAGGTATATCGATCATGTTCAGTAAACGACCGATCTCAATTGGAAAGTTCTATCATCGAAAACAAATCGAGAGTAAAACAGTCTTCATTTACTTGCCGAAGGAAGTATTCTAGCTCACTCATCTCTCGTCCGTCTCTCTCTCCTCTATATATATTATATAATATATATAAGGAGAGAATAGAAGAAGAGAAGAGAGATGATAAAGAGAGAAGAGAGTTGGCCAGAAAGTGGTGCTAGATATACTATTGGTACCCCCACCGCAAAAGCCTTTTTTGCTATCAAGATTTTAGCCTTAGATCAATTTTTCAATCATTCTAGCCTTTGGAATAAATATTATAATCAGTGGGGACCACTCAACCCTAGGGGATGCATCAATACCATAAGAGACTAATATTATCCTAACCACTCAATACATTTTCATCCAAAGGTTAAAACTAATAGCAAACAAAGACTTTTGCTTATTCAATAGTATTCCAGCCCAACTCTCTCTCTCTCTCTCTCTCTCTTCGTCTCTCTCTCTCTCTGCTCTCTCTCTCTCTTATATAATAATAATATATATATATTATTATAGTTGAGTCAGAATGCTATCGCTGGGCTCCGTTGCCACTCATTATTTTTTGATGATACAGCCTCAAAAATTGAGGAGTCGGGCACATTGAACATTGGAATTTATACTACTTAAAGTATCTGAAAACTAAATTCAAATAATTTGACATCCATTAACCTAATGATCAAAGGGTTTCAAAATTTGTAATTTTGATGGTCGATATAAGGCGTTTTCTCATTTAATGGTGTAAAGATATTTAAATCAATTGAATTTTGGTTAGAAAAATTTTAAACTATTTAGAACAAGATCTATACTCTTGATCTTGATTATAAGATTCATATCATCACTTTTTAAAGGATATTCATTCTCAACTGTTCATTTTTGTGTCCACTTGATGGACAAGAGAATAATATCGGAAAAGTATAAAATTTGATTTCTAGATGATTCAAATAGTATAAATCATGTTCAATGGTACTAATCATCGATTTGGAAGCTCCATTATCAAAAACAAATGGGTGGCAACGGAACCCGTTTGCTATCGACAGTATTCCAGCTCAACTCTCTCTCTCTCTCTCTCTCTCGTTCTCTCTCTCTCTCTTTCTCTCTCTCTCTCTATATATATATATATATATATATGGCCACTATACCTTTATAAGTATGATCTCTTCGTACTCATAAGTTATTTTTGATGATGGAGATTCCAAATTGACGATCCATATAGTTAAATATGATAATATTTAAAATTTTTAGAAAATAAATTTGTATTTTTTTAAAATTATATTAAAGTCCATCAAGTGGGAATAAAATGAATGGTCAAAATTGAACGATTTTCTAAAATAGATGATCGAATTCTTCAATTTAAGATCAGAGTTATTGATCATTATTTAGATAGTGGATAGAATTTTTCCTAAAAATTCAACCAATTTCGATTCTTTTATACCTTTAAATTAGTAAGTATTCTATACCGACCGTTAAAAATTATCAATTTTAAGATAATTTGATCATATGGTAAATGATGTGGAAAAATTAAAAAAATTGATTTCTAAAAGTTTTAAATTCTCTAAATCATGTTTAACGGTATGGATAGTCGGTTCGAAAGCTCTATCATTGAAAACGACTTAATGAGTATAAAGACGATCATACTCATTAGAATATAATAGTCGTCCTCTCTCTCTCTCTCTCTCTCTCTCTCTCTATATATATATATATAGCTAGGCTTCTACGCTTTCGACAGTACGAAGGAATCTGTGCTTGTAAATTTTGATGATGGAATATCTGATTCGACGATCGGCTTTGTTAGACATGATCTACGGTATTAGAATTATTTAGAAATCAAATTTCATAATTGTTTGACTCTATTTGCTTTAGTGAATGAGTAACCTCAAAATGAACGGTTGAAAATAAAAATCTAACAAAAAAAAGTGATCTAGTATGCTTTTAGAAGCCCAAAGCCCTCCATACTTCCAAGTTATTTTTTATGTTGGGGCTTTTGAATCGACAATCGGCTCCGTTAGACTTAATCTAGAGTATTTGAAGTACCTAAAAATTAAATTTTAAAATTTTTCGATATCATTTATCTAGTGATTAAGGAAAGCGACCTAGACAAAAAAAGCACCTCTTTTCCTTTATTTCAAAATTATTACAAATATCAATTAACGGCCAGGGATCATTGTGCTCACCTTATGGAGGATCGCACAGGCTCGGATGGCCGAAGAGGTGCAAAAAGGCTACAATGAGCCCTAGCTCAGCAAGGCAGGGAGCACCTCAGCTCTGGCCGACTGCCGGCGACTTGCCGGCACGCTCGCCGGCTGGGGTTGGGTGCGGAGGCCGAGGGGAGTCCGGTGCTCGTCCTGGCCGGCGACGGGGAGCGCTGGTGGTAGAGGTAGGAGGAGCTCGGCCAGCACAGATCCCGTCCAGGCTAGAAAATACCAAGCTGCAGGGACGGCGGCTGGGGGAGGTTGGGATCGTCGGCGGTAGACCTTCTAAGGTTAGGGAAGACGGCGGTGATTGCGAGGAACGGCGGCGATCGCCGCTTAGATAGAGACGGCTCCTCTCTGTCCGAGTCTGTGCAGGAAGGAGCCCGGCAATCGTGGCTGCCTTTATGGCACTCGGGGTCACCGTGGGAGGGGTCGCCGGAGGTGGGACAATGCATGGAGGGCCTGAAGGAAAGGCACAGCTCTCCATGTAGCTCGAGTCATAGAGATAAAGAGATAGGGAGAGAGAGACTAAAAAAGTGAGAAAGCGAGGTTAGGGAGCTTCTCCAGCAGCCGGAGGAGGTCGCCAGCGGCCGTGTAGGGGCGCGGCACACGCAGAGGAGGTGAAGAGGCGGTTAGGGCTAGTGAGGGGTGAGGGCGGCTAGGGTTGCGGCTGGGAGGGAGAGGAAACCCTAATGCTCAAATGTGTAAGAATAAAAAAAATTACACATAAATCCTCCAAACATCAGAATTTCAATCCAAGTCCCTTAAAGCACGTGAAAAACGCATGATGACACCTTAACGTGCGATCTCGCGTGATTCAGTACATAAACTGTTGGGGATTTTGCAAAAATACTGATTTCCAACTCTGAACCCTCCTCGAGAAACATGCAATTTTGGGTTTTCCGCTTGTCGGATCTGCGAATGGACTACGCAAGCGCTTCCGGCACTACCTGTAGTATCCTTATACCTATGTATATGATGACACGTGCCCCCATGCATGCATGCATGCATGGATGCTTATCCATTAGAGGGTTGCAACCTCCGTCTCCTTAATTAACTTTGCATTTTCTTCTTCTCTCTCTCTCTCTCTAGAACCGATTGTGAGCAAGGTGGAGTTCGGGTGGAGTTTCGTCGCCGACGTGGTGCCGCGGAGCCGTTCGGGNTATATATATATATATATATATATATATATATATATATATATATATATGTATGTATGTGTGTATGTATAATTCAAATTTGAAATCAAATTCGATATTGGTTTGAATTCCTCAATTCCAAATATCCCAGATATCAGGCTAGGTTCCTTAGAGCTGAGTTTTGGTAGGCTCGATTTTTCGGCAGCTGAAGACTTCGATAAGCTTATGAAGTGTGAGTACCACACTCTTGGGACCCTGTGGAGTGCTCTGCTCACCTTTCTTGCGATCGACGAGGTCCCAGTGAGTGCGATGATCTCGGTCGCTTTCGGGATCAAGTCTTTGGTAGACTTTCTTGTTGTTTTGAAGCCTTCCTACTGTTGTTTGCGCTTCATATAGTGAGCACGAGTGTCATCATGTTGAGACGAATCAAATTGATTGGTTGGTGGGATCCGTTGCAATGTGGATTATGGTAATGATCTTGAAACCTGATTTTATGTGTTAATACTAAATGTAATAAAGTAGCAGCATTTATTGCTAAATGCCGCAATATTTGCTCCGCAACATTTATTTAAATCATGTCAATTAATATATTTAGTAGCATTACTTGATAATTGCCACTAAATTTAATTATTTAGCAGCAATTTACTATTAATGTTGCAAAATAGGATAAATTAGTGAATGCCGTTAAGGGTGCGTTTGGTTCGCACTATGAAATATTACTAGGAGTAAAAAGATATCCGAGAATCTTATTCCTATTCATCCTATTACTAAGAATGTAGTATTTCGGTATTTGGTTCGTACGGTCATATTATTTAGTCATGTTATTTAAGATTACGAAAAATATGTAATTAATTAATTAATTAATTTAATTTTAAATAATACTATAAAAAATTTCAACATTTTTTAATGGTTAGAAAGAGAGAGCATAATTAAAGAAATAGAGTCGATGTTAGAGAGAATGAGACGGTTGAGATTTTAGAAAAAAGGGAGAAAAATAGCTTAGTTTAGAGAGAGAAAAAGAGTTGAAGTTTAGAGAGAAAAAGATAAGTTTAGAGAGAGATATGAGGTTAGAGTGTAAAGAAAAATAATACCAACTAGTCGGCGGGTGAGAAGAAAGAAAGAGATTAGACATATTATAATTACTCCAATCCATTAATATAAAGATACCCACCTTCCCTCAAAGGAATGAGATTAGTACTTTGGGATGCATCTTATTCCCAAGTAAATCCAGTATTACCAACTATATTACTTAATGCGTTTGGCCAAACACCGGTATATTTTTTTATTCCTATTGATTACTAAAATCTAAAAAGATAGCGCGAACCAAAAGCACCTAAATATAATAAACTAGCAGACTTGTTACTAAATATTATAACTAATTATATATAATTATTAATATATTCTTTTTTTAGAATTAAAAATTTAAAATTAAAGTTTAAATTCGAAACATATAATTTTAAAAATTAAACTTATAATTTAAAATTTAAAAATTTTAAAATTTATATTTTAATTTTAAATTCTAAAATTATGTTAAATTTTTAATTTTTAATTTTTAAATTTTTAAATTTTAAATTTTTAAATTCATTTTAAATTTAAAATTTCAAATTTAAAACTATTAATTTTGAAACTTAAAATTTGATATGTGAAAATTAAAAATTTAAATTTAGTATCTAAATTTAAAATTTTAAAATTTAAAATTTTAAAATTTAAAATTTTAAAATTTTGAATTTTAAAATTTTAAAATTTTAAATTTTAAAATTTTAAAATAGAAGACTTAAAATTTAAAAAATTAAAATATACATAACTAATAGTCGCTAGCCCAAATAGCAAAGAGCTTGGTGGTTGGTACTCGAGGTCTCAAGTTTGAATCCTAGTTGATTCTCTTTTCCGACAAAGTTTATTTCTAAAAGAAATAAACGAAGCGGGTAGAATCTCAAAAAAATTAAAATTGAATTTAAAAAGAAAATTAAAATTTTAAAATTTTAATTTCTAAAATCAGATATTTGTAGTAGCGGCATTATATTTATGTGCCACTAATAAACAATTTAAAATTAGCATTTAATCTCTTTTAGCGGCATGTTCCTAATGATACAAATTGATCTACATTGGCGGCATTTATAATAAATGCTGCTAATACTTTTAGCAACATTGGTATAGGCAGCATTTGGTGTCATATACTGTTAAAATTTTTCGCAGCATTTGTTGATCATTTAGCAGTATAAATATTAGCCACTAATGACTCATTTTCTAGTAGTGTTATTTGATTAGTGTTTAGTGCAATAGTTGAATTGTTTGCGTGTTTTTGGTAATTAGGACCCTGTGCACTGCCCTGGACAGCATGTAATCGCTGTTAGCGACCTCTTGACTGATTGTCAAAGGTTCGAGTGTTAGATGTTTGCCTTAGAAACCAACCAGGCCGACATATGAATTCTTTACAGAACATAAATTTATATTTGACTTTAAAATATTATGAATAAATTTGGATTCTTATTTCTATTCATGTTGTGTATGTGTCGATGAATCATCCAAGGAAGTAATAAGATGATGACATATATTCTCAATAGTTGAGAATTTGAGACATATGTCATTGGTGGTTAATTCCTAAATGCTCCCGATTGATGGATTATCACGGGAACGGTGATTGATCCGGTGAGATTGGTGCATAGGTCCCTTCCTTTTTGGGTAGACAAGTCTCGAGTCGACAGTGTGGGGACACTGAAGCGAATATACAGGTAGCTGTTAGAGAACAAGGGTACCGAGCGTGGCCATCGCGAGAAGTCACTTGGATGTCTACTTACTCGTCAGTGACTTTCTCAATGTCGTAGTAGTGTGACTGGTCCTTTGACCTGCAGTGCCTCGGCTATTCACAATGAGGTTACTGTAGGTTGGCTGTACATACACTTGGTCCCTAGCTATTCGGGTCCTTGCGGTGCATGTAGGCTGCAATAGGTTAATTGTAGGAATATGGTGTGCACTTATATGGAATCTATCTCCCTTGGTAGATAGGGGCATTAGTCCTATATGATTTATAAGACCGAGTTTAGAAGATCTTGGCTAGGGCAGAGTTAATAGCGGAAAGAGTTTTCGATATTAGAAACTCGAGGCGAATAAATTTAACATATGACAGACAATGGGGTTTGACGAATTATTCCATTACCTCCGTCTAGTCAGGACTCATGATAGAAGGATTGTATCACACGGTAACTGCACCAAGAGGTTCAGTATTCCTGTCACGCCCCGAGACCGGTCTTATTTGGTCGGTTCGGGCACGTCGAATAGACACCGAACGGACAGCACCTCCTTATCCGCCCAAGGCTCAACACAAGTACAATCAAGTAGAGATATTGCACATGCAGAAACATACATATATGGGTTGCACGAGGGCAAGCAATAGCCAAAGTGAAAGTACTAACTAAACATCATACAAGTAATATGATTTACTTTTAACCACATACATGCATTCAATATTTGTATTCTCTTTACATCTTTTGCATCATTTCTTTTTACATCACATATTTTCCAAAATAGAACTCTTTACATTCTTTTATTAATATATTTGCATCATTCATACAACTATAATCATCAAAGTACAAAAGATGATATATAAAAGGTATGCAACTACACAAAATATAACCAACACGGGCGGTCTCTGTCTATGGCGCGATACCTTTACTGCGATCGTCGGCCGGCTCACTTGGTCCCGGCTCTGTGGAAATAGTGGGGTGAGAACTACAACAAAGTTTCCAGTGGGTTCGGCCGCCGATCTCGCCGACTTTCCCACTAGGTCTAAATCAGGTATAATAGAAGAATAGAGATAGATAGTAGCCAAACTAACAAATGCAGCTAATATGCCTGAACAAGATATAATCAATGATTATGCTCAATAGAATGCTAATGATGAATGCAAGATCACTTTCCAATTCTCGGTCATTTTGGCTAACCCATAGGTTTCGCCTCAACCAACAACTTACCAATTCCGATCCCTATTATCGGGCCCTTAGCTTTCTCCCGACGGGATCAATAGACTCACCAACCCAAATCCCTCATATCGGACCCTTAGCTTCCTCCCGACGGGACCGTCTTTTGGGGCAAACACCTTTCCAGTGATGACAACTCCGGAGCTCATCGCTCGAGGGGGAGCGACCTCCCTCATGGCAAGACTTATAGGCGAGTATGATCAATCCTTAACTTTAAGGATTCCAAGTTCAATCCAATCCTTCACTATAAGGATGCAATGCTCATATGACCCTTAACTTTAAGGTTGTTATGTCATAATGTCAACTATCTCATATACTTGCATTCTTTAACTTTCATGATGCCACACACACTAAGGGGCCGTTTGGTTGTATGTAGTTGCAGCTGCATTGTAGTTGTAACTGCATGTAAATGCAAATTTCGTGTTTAATTTGATGTATTTAACTCCAACTGCTGCAGTAGGAACTCTAGGAGGAGGCCCAACTGCAGCAGTTCAAACTACGCCCAAATTGGCTATAGTTCCAATTACAGCAGTTGGAGAGAGTAACTTTAAATAAAAGGTATGCTTACCTCCTCAATATTTTTCAAACAAAAATTTTATTTCTTTTTTACATTGGAGGTAATCTCACCATCATATATATAAAATAATAAAATTTTAAAATTATTTCTCAACTGCATGCAACCAAATAAATTATTTATACTTACAGCGCTTTCTACTACATCCAACCAAACAAAATTCATATAGTTATAGCTGCTGCATTTCCAACTACATGCATCTCTAACTGCACTGCAGTTATAATTACATCTAACCAAACGGCCCCTAAGTGTTCTTTAACTCTTTTTCATGCATTCATTGTTCTTATTAATGCCACACACTAAGTGTTCAACTGTAGCAATCAAATCTCATTGATGCCACTCAACTAAGAGTCCAATCTCTAGCATTCATAGTCTTTACAAATGCCACACAATCCATATATCATAATGTCATTTTATTTTTTACCTCATCTAGGTCTTTGTCACCATTCATGCATACATAGGGTTTTCACTTTGTTCAACATTCTCATATGCATCTTTATACTGTAAGCATGCAAATAACATATCTCAACCAACCCTACAATGTATGAAGATACTATACATACATATGTTAAAAAATGACACTTTAGATATAAGAGGAAATTCATCGATTTCGGAAAGCACCACCTACATCGTATGGTTGTAAAGGTGCTACGGTTTAAATATCGTGATTTTTGGGCGCATATTCTCTCGCCTGCCGCAAAACGAAGTCAAATTAGGCTTTTTTTCCAATAACTTTGCGTAGACTCGTCGGATTAGCGAATCAAGTCTACCAACGAGTTAGAAATATTCCCAATTTGGTTTCTATAAGATCAATTTTTTTTAAACCAACCTAGGGCAAAAGCCCCAATTTTGGTGCCCTAACAATGTCATTTGCCAAATACTTTGGTTTGATCTTTAAAATAAGCAAAAGCAAGCTTGATCAACATCTAGAAGCTCATCTAAAACCATTTAAACCATTCTTAGGGCCTCTAAAACAAACCCTAAAAATCCACCATGAGAGCTCATGGAGAAACTTGGATTTCATGAAATCTCACGGTCTCTACAAGGTTTCTATTCATGTAAGAAAACCAAAACCAAAGGATTTAGAGCATAACACCAAGCCCTAGCCTCCATCTCACAAGAAACCTTACCTTGGCCTAGAAGCTCACAAAGCTACACCTTGTAGGAGAGCTCTTGATTCTCCCAAAGCTCCAAAACCTCCAAATCCTTCTCCAATCTTCTCCAAATCTACCTTGGAGTAGAGTTTCTAGAGAGAGAGGGAGAGAAATGAGAAGGAAAGAGGTGTTCTCTGCTGTGAATGGGAGAGGAGGGGTTGAAGTCTTTTTATAAGCTGTTACAATAGCAAAAAGACCCTCCAAACCTTTTTATATGCAGCAGACTGCAGTTGCTGTTTCGCAGCGAGCGTACCAGTACACGGGATTTTTGTCACCGGTTACACCGTCGGGCAGAGGCTAACACGAGAACTGCTTCTCTCGGTCAGCAGTCTGGTACCGGTACAAACCAGGGGTGTCACCGGTTCAACAGCCTTAAGCACTCAAACCCGAGAGCTGCTTCTCTCGGTTTGATGTAGGGTACCGGTACTACCCAGGACTGTCACCGGTTAACAATGCTCCAGAATTTTAGTTTTGCATTGTTTCGACTTTGCTTCGCGTCGAGCAATGCTAAAACCTTTCTAACTTACTTGGAACTCAACTTTAACCCTTCCAACATCGTTGGAATGTTAAGTGGACTTTGTCTAAACATTTCTCTCGCACACTTTGGTCATTTTGACTAAAGTTCGACATACTCTACCGAAGTTTCGGTATATTACAATTCCATTCTACTTAAATGCTACTACATGCTGCTAGGGGTTACTGGTGGATTGTGAGATTCATGAGAATTATCTAGATGATCGATAATTCTCGTTAGGCTGAGTTGGAATTATTCCGATCCACTGAAAGGAGTTTCAGTGATATTATTGATAGTGATCAAAATATTTCTCACTACCAGAGAGAATAGAACCTATGGGATCACACACATAAGAGGTTGTGATTGATCGGATAGCTAGATCGTGATTTTTGAATCTTCGGAGGACCTAATTGTCAATATGTTGATAATTGGACTAATTTGTAATAATTACAAATTAGTGGTATTAAAGTGTAAATGTTATAAGAAAGGACTTACTAATAGTTAGTAAATTATCTGTTAGAAAATTGCGTACAGTAAAAACGCAATGAAAATAAAATCAAACAAATTTGATTTTGAAAACTCTTGAGATCCGATCTCAAAACCACGCAATTAATATCCCTCATGTTCTTTAAAATTAAAGGAGAAAAATAAGATCCAATCTTTACCTTTGCATGCATTCCTTGTGGCAGCGAGTGCATTGTGGGTAGTCTCGATACCGAAATAGGTATTCCAAAATCTGGTTGGTTTTACTTTTGGAGTGTGGCTCTCATTCTTGTGCGTTTCATATGCGGTTGTCTCAGCACCTAAAATACCGTGTTTCTGTACAGCGGTTGTGATTTGGAACTGTGTGGGATTACTCAAGACACTTCGTGTGTTGAAGTGGCATCCTGATGAGTTTGTATGAAAATCGGCAGATTTCGAAAATTGGTAAGTGCATTTGATATTACAATTGGGTCGTTGTGTAATGTGGGTGACTTATCATGTTAAGAGTATGTAGATTGATTTAGCTATTGATGTTGGGTTTTTCTATTATAGTGGTTTATGAATTCTTGATTGTGATTTTGAAGTTATTAGTAGTTGGTATAGTTAGTATTTATACATCCTTGCTATTCAGATAGATTGTGGTTGTATATCTATACTCTTACGCCGTGCATATATAGGGGAGATTTTGTCCGCATGGATAGAGAATATTCTGTAGGTGTGGAGGGTTTGTGCTTGTCTCGGACAAAATTTTTTTTAAAATAAAATTATACGCTTTTTCTACAAGAATCTGTTTTGAAAATGGAAGGATTTTTTCGAAAATGCTTTCCAAAGAGGTTCGGAACGTGACAATATAGGACTGTAATGACTATAGATTATAAGCGCTTACTAATTATCACAAAAGTACGTACTGATAGTAAGTTCGAACCCATCGCACTGAAGGATTCAACCATAGCGCTTACAGGTTTCGACCCAACTCAGCCCATCTGAACTTTAGGTATATTGTTGGATCTCTTGCTGTTAGGTTTATTATGGACTGCAGTCTCACTTAATTTATTGAGCTCAACGCAACTCAATTTATTAGTCCCTTGACAAAAATTGGGATCTATTTTAGTCAATAATAAATAGCCATCGGTGATGTCACAAAAAACCAACTTATTCATCTCTCTAATTTGGCAGGGAATAAAAAGTGGAAATAATTAGCGTGGAGCTGAGATGTGAATGTTTTCTTAATTTCAATTTCCTTCAATTGGAACTGTGCAAAATTTGCTTGCCAACTAAAGCTGATCAATTACTAACGTTTGTACCTATTTTGCAACTCTCATAATTGTTGCACATCTTCTTGCAAAGTAAAGGGCCTTTTTCCTCTCCTCTTGTAAAGAAAATATCCGGCTTTCACCTTCTCTCCTTCTGCCCTGTAATCGATGTTCCCTCAAGTGCTGAATGCATTTACAATCTCTGCCAAGAATTGCCCCGGTTAAGTCAAGAGTACAAACACTATTAAGTTGGGTGAATTGTACCATTGAAGTTCATCAGCTTTAAATTGGTCAGTTCGGTACGCATTTCTATGCTTGATGTTTGAGATTATGGGAAAAAAAAAAAATCTTGAATTTTCACAAAGTTTAAACATTATATATTTTACCTAATTCATCACCAAATTTGTAACTGAAAATATGTCACCTTTTCATCCATCTTAAATTTTCCGCTCCACCGTCCAATTTGTAATAAAAATAAAGGTTAATTTTATACATATTTTCGCAAACATAATGAATTGCAGTTATATTCCTACAAAGTTCAATTTTTATAAGTTATTCCTGCAAAAGTCCTAGGGCATGTTTGGTTCGCTTCTTTTTCACCCCGAAATCGGAATCGGGATCGGAATGAACGAATCTGTTTGTGGTGTTTGGTATGCGGGAGTCCTATTTCGATTCCGATTCCCGAGTAGAATGGAAATCTCCCAATCACCTATTTTTCAAATCCGGCCTAGGAGGCCGGATTAGAAGTGGAATTCGGACGGAATGGATATTTATTCGAATTAAATTTATTTTTTCAACTTTTTTTAATTAAAATATGAGTTTAAATTCAGAAATTAAATATATAATTTTAAATTTTAATTTGAACTTGAATTAAAAATTAAAATTTAATCAAGTATTTCGAATCTAACCAGTGAATTTGAATTTAAATTAAATTTTAATTTATATAAAGTTTTATTCAAATTTTATTTAAAACTTAAATTAAATTTATGGATTCAAATTAAAATTTAAATTGTAATTTTAAGTTTGAATTTGAATAAATCAAAATTTAGTATCATATTTTGAATTATCCACTCAACTTCAAAATTTAATTTTTTTTAAAAAATAGATTTAAAATTTTTACATTATTTCAAAATTTTGATGTAAATTTTTGATATTTAATTTTCAATTTGAATTTAAATTAATATATTATAAAGATAAAGTTAGTATATTAATTTGATTACGTTTTTTATATCCACCTGAACCAAACAGCGATAATGGAAATGATTTATTCCGATTCCGATTCAAGTGATGAACCAAGCAGAATTAGGTAATTAGTCATTCCAATTCCGATTTCAGCTTATTTTGATTCCGATTCTGATTCCGATTCCGACTTCGAACCAAACACGTCTCTAATGTATTCAGATATGTATCTATGGTTAGCATCCGTTAGAGAACGGTTTATAGTTTAGTAGTAGGCTTGCGAAATAACATTTTTGCCCCCACAAATATGTCTCTCCAAAACAATTTTTGCCCTCTTCCTCTTTCTCTTCCTTTTCAAGTTGCGGCAGCGGACGGCGGCGGCGGCGGCGACGTCGCGGAGGTTGTCGAAATTGCGGCCGATGAGGACAAAGCTGAGGCACGCAGTGGCGAGGCAGAAGGTGAAGGTGCGGCCGATTCGGAAGTGCTCGTGACGACGGCCCATGCGAGCACGACGATCGGATCATCGACGACGACGACGAAGAAGAAGAAGGAGGAATGCTAACGGCGAGAACATATCTGAATACAGTAGGACTTTTATAGTGATAACTTATGAAAGTTGAACTTTGCAGAGATATATCTGCAATTTACTATGTTTGCGGGAACCTGTATAAAATTAACCCTAAAAATAATTACAGTATGAGATAGGATGAATGAATCAAATGTAAGGATGTACTGAGCGTAGGCAATAATTTGCTCTTTAGAAGTAAATATTTGCAAGAACCAACGTGAAAACTTTTTTAAAATCGAGTTTAGGATCTTTAAGTTGCATACGAAAAGTTTGAGCACAAAAATAATACTTATCCGAAAGATCAGGCACTAGATGCAATTTATTCTACTTGTCCTTAAAAATAATTTTTTTAAAAATGCTCTCTTTATGTATAGCGGATCAGGTGTTAATATACATCTAACAGGTTCTTAATTGGCTTATAGATTACTTTGACAGTGTCAACATTACAACAGAATTACGTTATAGGGACACATATTTGAGACACTTTTGTGTAAGTGTCTCATTTATGCCAAAATATAAAAAAATCTACTAATGCCTAAATATAAAGCCCAATCCAACCAAAAATAAAATGTTACTCTATTCAGCCCACCCCACCCAGCCCATTCGGCTCAATTACAAACAGAAAAGAAAAAAAAAAAAATCGATTACCATCTCTCTTTCTCTCCTCAATCAATCCATTGAAATTCTAGACGAAGAGTCCTTCCCTCTCGTCCTCCTCCGCTACCGCAGCCAACAAGGTAGAGTTCCGGCGGTTGCTAAATGGTTAAATAAGTGTTGATAAATTAGCAGCACTTTTTTTAGGTTATAACGACACTCTTTAATTGTCACTGTATACCCAGCGACCCCACATATAGCAACACTTTTTAAAAGTGTCGGTAATTTAGTCAGCAGCACTTTTTTTGATCTGTGCCGACATTTAAAAGTGTCGCTATAAACCATTTTTTTTGTAGAATGATAGATACATCAATATATCAACGAGTTATAAAAGTAATATTTTAAGCCACCCAGAGATTTCCCTTAATTTAGAGACTCAAAGTGGTTTAAATTGTGTATTATGATACCAATCAACAAAAGAGTAATCTTATTAAGGCTGTGATTACAAATGTATGCAACTTGGTTTATTGGAAGAGTATTATCATAAGTCTCATAATATTATTCTTATAAACTGTTGATATATTAGCACGAATATGTGTGTGTGTGTGGACTAAGACTTGTGTGCTGTTAAGAGCACGAAAGTTTCCGTGCTCCTTAGCTATTTTTGATAATTGAACTTCTGAATCGACGAACTGTTTCATCAGACTTGATTTAGCGTATTCGAAGTATTTAGAAAATATATTTTACGATTTTTCGATACCATTTACTAAATGATTGACGGGTTCAAAATCACCAATTTTTAATTATTGATGTGTCCTGTTCGCAAGTTTAATAGTGTAGTAGTATTCAAATCAGATAAAATTTTGATAAATTTTTTTTTATACTATCTACAGCAAAATTGATATCTCTGATAAAAAATTTTAGTACAATATCATAGCTTTTGTGAGATTTTTATTTTCAACTATTGATTTCGAGTCCTTTCTTCACTAGATAAATGATATCACAAAAACACAAAATTTATTTTCTAAAATCACCGCTTGAAAATATATAGACATTTATATGTGTAGAAGTCCTACTCTCTCTCTCTCTATCTCTATTATATATATATATAGAGAGAGAGCGAGAGAGTTGGGCTAAAATACTATTAATAGTATTTGTCCTTTTTTGCTATCAAGTTTTTAGCCTTTGAATCAATTTTTTTGATCATTTCTAACCATTAAATTAAATATTATAACCCAATGGGAACAACTAAACCTGTCACCCTCGGGCCCCAGCTAGCGAAAGCCTGCCCGGTGCGTGCCCAGACTCGCCACATGCTAAGAACATGTAAGGCGTCTACTACAAACATAACGAAGAAGTACAAGATAATAATAATATCTAACATGATATCAGAGCATAGAATATGGACTACTCTCTAAAGACAAGTATAGAAAAGTAAAATAATTAAACAACAATAATAGTCCTCAATATACAACATGCATTAGGGTATCTACAAAATAAAAGGCTAAATATATAATGGTGGTCTGTATACATCAAGGACAAAATACACTTATCCAACAAAACAAAAAGAGAGGCGACCACCTAGCAGAATCTTCGAGCTAAATCTAGCTAGACGCGACCCTCTTACTGTGATCCCTAGCCTCTCCCGCAGTGGATGACTTTGTAAATAAAAATATCAACAAAATAGGAATGAAAACTATTAGTCAGTAGTTCCCAGTGGGTAAGCCGCCGATATAAGCAAATTACACCACTAGGTCACCGAAGCATAAGTAGTAAAAACATAACTAGAGAGATAGCATGATTATTAAGCAAGTATTGAACTGCTAAGCTACTATGCCTCCAATTAACATAATGTTTAGCATGTAATAAAGCTATTCTATCATGAATGAGTATGTCTAACTAGTATGCACTATCTAGTAGTGATGGTCACATTACACATTTAATGTCATTGTTCAATTCAACTAGGACCTACACAACTGTAGTCCGGCTTGTGCCATGCCTAATGGCCCCATAGTAGTCAACATCCCCCTTCTAGGAATGAGCCTCCCCTACAGTAATCCACTTTGGCGCCCAATCCCACATGGACGAGCAAGTGTAGCATAGGCTAACTCCGGAGTGCCGGCTTGTAGGGAGCGACCCTCACAAGTTTGAGTGAATGAGCACAATGGCAAGTAAGCATGATTAATAATATCCAGTTCTCAGTCATCATGTCTAAAATATGTACAAGTATAAGCGACCCAAAGATCGGATTTTATGTCACATTGTATAGGTTTAGTAATTTAACTAAGTCAAATGTCACTATATGAAGTTCATGTTAACTATGTCATATATACTCCATTTGTCTGTAAGCATGTTAAACCTTTATTTCACTAATCATAACACGATTTCTAACATGATGTGAAGAATATCATCTGACTTGTATGTTTAATATACAACTCTCTCTCTACTATATAGAGGATATAAAGCTTGACATGTAACAAGTATATCTTAAGCATTCGAAAATTCATTTAGACTACATCTAATATGAATATGCATGATTTTCCATTTTACAATATAGAGAATGATATTGGAGGAGTTTACCCATTTCGGTGAGGTTAAATTTACCGGATACTCCTCGAACTCCTTTGTTTGCGCAAACGAAATTGTCCACTAGCCTCCTAGCACCCTAATAAAAATTCTAAGGAGGGTAGGAGCTTTTAACGAACTCCCTACGAAATTCCTCAAAAATCATACCACGCAAAAAAAGGTAGAAAATATCTTAGATTGGGAAAAACTCTTCCAAAACTCCAATGGAGGTTGGGAGGCTTCAATTCCAACCTAAAAGGAAGTTTTGGAACCATCAATTAAGCCTCAAAGGCTCTACCAAGAGAAAACCCAATTTAAATCCTAGTTTTCCAAAAACTGGGTTAAACTCCAAAAATCTTCCCAAAAACACAACCCAAGAGAGTAATCAAGCTACTAACTTTCTTTAAAGCTCCAAACCAAGCTAGGATGAAGCTAGGGTTGGAGATAATTCCTCAACAAAGCTCTATTCTTCAAGTCTAAAGCTTCTCCAAGGTCCAAGAACCACCACCCATGAAAAAAGAGAAAAAAGAGGAGATCAATCCACAAATCTCACCAACCAAATAAGAAGAAAACTAGAGAGAGAAAGAGAAGAGGGCTTACCACACTGTCCCTCAAGATCTCAGCACAAAAGGCCCTTCATGGGAGTGTTGGGGATTATATAGTGATGTAACAATCCCGAAAAATCTCCTAAAAAACACCCAAATAGCAAACTACACGAAAAGCATTTCACTGCACTACGTACCGGTACTAGAATTGAAGTACCGGTACCCGGCACCCAAACCCGCAAAACCCGAGCCTCGGTCATTCGGGTTAGTTACGGTGTACCGGTACCAGCTCGATGCAGTACCGGTACCCGGCCCCAATACCGGGACCCGTTGACTCTGTACCGGTACTCAGTACCCCTCAGCTCAAACCCGAGAGTAGCCCTCTCGGTCAAGCGTCGGGGTTCCGGTACCCCACTGTGGTACCGGTACTTAGCACCCAAAACCTGCAGTTTGCAGATTTTGGTGCTAAGAACTCCCTCTCGCTTCACAAAACATAAGTAATAGGTTGGTACACAGTCAACGACCCTCAAACACACCAAGAATAGTATCAAAATACTATTCGGACACTGGAACCTTACAATTTTCTAAAGTTCAATGTGCTACAAAACCCTAGGGAGACCACTCAACCCTAAGGGACTAATATCATCCTAACCGTACAATTTCTCACAAAAGGATTAAAAACTTGATAGCAAAAGGGTTCAAATACTATCAATAGTATTCCAACCCAACTTTATATATATATATATATATATATATATAGAGTTGAACTAGAATACTCGCAAAAGCACCAAGAGAGTGGTGCTTTTGAGTTTTTAGCCATTGGATGAAGAAATGGGGGGTTGAGATGATGGTGGTAGGTGGTGGTAGGTGGTAGGTGGTGGTAGGTGGAATAGTGTTTAATCCCAAGTCTATTAGTAATCAAGGAGTAGATCCAAGGGCTAGAAACCTAGAAGCACCAAGGGCTTGGTGCTTTTAAAAGTATTCAAGCTCAGTTCTCTCTCTCTCTCTCTATATGTGTGTGTGTGTGTGTGTGTGTGTGTGTGTGTGTAGAAACCAGCTACTATCATTTTAGGAAAATAGAGGCTTTTGTCCTCTTAATTCATTTTCGATAATAAAGATTTCAAATCAATGATCGGAACCGTTAAAGTTGATTTAAAGTATTTAAAGTGTCTAAAAACAAAATTTCATTAATTTTAAAAATTATTTACTTAGTAATCAAAGGATGATAAAATCGATAATTTTTGACAGGCTATATGAGCCTTTTATTTGTTTAATGGTGGAAAACTATCCTGTCACGCCCTTGGCTGATTTTAAAAGCCTTTTTATAAAGAATACTATTTTAGAAATTAGAGTTGTCGAAAATGTGCCTTTTTTTTTTCTTTTCAACCTGGCCTACGTGACGTACAGACCCGCCACAAATACAAAGTTCCTCTGGCCACACGGACAGATTTTCCTTTGCATTTACACGGCGTACCAACAACATTAGGATAACAACAACAACCTACATTTACCAATCCACAAGCAATTCATGCAATGTATTTTCATACAGCTAGCGATCCTTAGAGATGATGCATAGCTCCAAACACTCCTTAGGCGCTGGATGATACGATACACAATATAATATTCATCCTATTTAAAAGTGCTCTCCACCCGAAAGTTTTGTTTTTAAACTCTATTTGATCATTCATGAAAGCCATTCGAAATTTGTTTGAAACTGTTTCCCACTTGGAAACTCCATTTGCAAACCGACTACCTCGAGGGGTAGAAAAACTATGATGCATAAATCCAATGCCAAAGATCTATAAATCTTCAATTATTCCACAAATTCCGTTTGCATGCATAAAAGGAAATCACCAACTCAAATAGTTCACAAATACTCAAACAGTAGTATTGATTATTTAACTGAATCATTTAATTATTTAAATTACTAATGCGGAAATGAAACATAACCAGGGTGACGGTCGCTACTGTAGTCTAGCTAGTACGTTCTCCCATCGGTCCAAAAGCCAACTCCTTGCCCAAGCCACCTGAGGAAATGGGGGGTGAGAAACCACAATCAAGATTTTCCAGTGGGTATGACAGAGCCACGAAGGCAAATCGTATTCACTAAAAAACAAAGGAGATAGGACAACATATATGTATATGGTATAATATAAAAGTAACTACAGTAGTAATAGACACGTGATAGTAAATGAGTAAAAACCAAACTACTACTGTCATAAAAACTCAACTGAACAGATGCCTCAACGGTATATAATCCAAAATCAAACCTAATCTAGTGCTGCCATATTGGTCCACAGACTCAAGCGTTGCCTGTCACAGAGCATACACTGACTTGATTCATGCGTCCACTGACGACCTATCCGGATACGTACACCCCCTGGTCGGTGGCCAAACTAACTGGTGTCTAGAATACACAGTGTTGTGACTAAATCATGCTGATATGCTCAATAAGAAAATCGGTAGAAACTGGTGCCTTGGCCGAAGCCAGATGTAAGGGCGTACAAACACCGAACCACGATCAACTAGATCGAAACAGACGACAAAGGAGTCCATGTTTTGCCTGGACCCAAGGTTCACAGATATACAATAAATACAAGCCTGCTCTACATGTCTACTAACAACTATCATCATACAAGCAACAAGTATAGATAAACGAGCGATAAACAAAAGCAACTGACATGTAGAGACTAAAGTACTGATATACAAGAGTAAGGGAAAGGAAAGCCAAACGATCTCACCGACTACCAGCTCGAAGTACCCACCTGTACTAATGTCGCACCTGTCTCTAAACTATACACGATCATCAACCGGATCTACGAAGGTCTATCGGGTCAGTATCCAACCCACAAATCCAAAATACATGACTCACAAACCCCACACAAATTTTCGAAATCGGTTTTCCAAAACCGATCACTGTAACTCCCCGAAAGTCTTGAAAATCACACCAGGACGCCGTCGGGACCCACTAAGTGTCCCGAAACTGACCGACTCGTGCCACGAGTCAACCGCTGCCACAAAACACATTGATTTGGATGTCTTGGCAGTAAACACAGGATTACACCATCAAATAATTATCGTTGGATAATTATTCGGATCCGGGTTCCCGGAAGTGTCAATTTCGACACCGGAACCCACCGTCGCTCACCCGTCACCTCCGAACCCATGATATGACGATGGTGACCAGCCGACAAGACTCAGTGACAACTCACAGAGCAAACAAACACCGTCGGATGAAATCCGAATCGAAACCATGTTCCACCAGCGAAATTCGCCAAAGAACGCATCGAAATCGACCTCTGATTTCTGCGAAGACTAACGGACCTTGGACGATCAGTCCAAAGATCACCTACTACACGTACGTACTGCCCACAGTAGCCACAAGATGCACAACTGCATAAAAGTCCCTACCTTTACATAAAATCCTATTATTTTATATAAATAAGGTGATTTTGTGGCTCGTTAATGCAAACCGAGGACTTCTGAGGTCCGTCGAAATACGTACTGACAGGTCTTGACGTGCCGGAGGCCGTGCTCATGATCCAGAGCACAACGGCTCACTATAGGAGGCGACGGAGCGACCGGAACATTCAGCAAATAGCGCGTACTCGGGAAAAAACTGCGCTGAAAATATAATTTCGGTGTCCGATTATCCTTTGTGATGTGAAGCACTGTGATCAGCACTGACCAGTGATTATCGTGCTCACCTCCGGAGGCATCAAAATAGCCTCAGATCGTTGAAAAAGCAAGCGCAAACCTGAACAACAACCAAAAACAGCACTGCGAAGGCTTACCGGGCAGTGGGAGCTAGGGCACGGTCGGCGACGGCTCTGTGGCGGGTGCACCGGAGGCCGATGGGTGCGACCAATGTGGGAAGGCCGGCCGGCTGCAGGAGGCGGCAGCGGAGCAAGCCGAGCCCGCACAGGCTAGGGTTCGAGTTCAGGAGCAATGGTATCCAAGGCGGCCGGTAGGGAGCTCATAGACCGCGGCGGTGGGCTACCAGAGGCCAGAAGGAGGCGACACGGCGGACCCAGGCGATGGCAGCGCATGGGTTGGAGATTAGCTTAGCTTCAGCTCAAGCTAGTGTGGGGCAGCTGCAGGGAGCTAGGGCGGCGGCGGCGGCCAATGAGAACGGTGGCGATGGCGCGCGTGGGTCGTCGGAGACCAAGGGAGAGCGGCGCGGCCGATCTAGGGTAACGGCAGCTTGCGGGCCACGAGCTAACTTGAGGCTGACTGAGGCTGGCCGCGGGTTGCCCAGGCAGCGACGGTGACGGGTGGGGACGGCGGGGGAGTCGCCGGAGGTCGGGGCTGCTACCAGAGGGGGGTGCCCGAGGTGAGGATTACCTTGGGTGGTCCACGGGCAGAGGTGGAGTTGAGGGAGAAGGAGGCAATGCAGCTTACTCCGGCCGCCGGAGGCGCATGCCGGTGGCCGGAGTACGCGCGGCAAGGGCAGGGGAGAGAGGTGAAGGTGGCTGGGGGCGCAACTTAGGGTGGCAAAGGCTAGGGTTAGGGTTTCAAGGAAGAAAACCCTCGAATGCTATATATATCAAACTCTAGTTTGCGCAAAAGTCCCTCAAAATCCGATATTTTAAATCGACTCCCTCACAGCGCGAGTGAAATGCGCGAATACACCTCCACATTCAAATTCACGCAAAACGGTACATAAAATGTAGGGCTTATCACAAAATTACCGTTTTACCATCAAAGACCCCTCTTCGATCAACGCGCGATATCAGGAGATCCGTCCGTCAGATCTGTGAACGGATCACACCAGTGCGATCAGCACGACTGAGACATCAAACTCACGATTTTCTTTCACCTGGTTTGGTCACAGATTCGCGACAAAACCCAACCTCTCTCTCTAATAGGTAAAACCATGCACAAATACATAAAAATATATGTATATCCAGATTTCTCGCAATCTGTGCGTCAAACCTGAAATCCGTCAGCGCTAATGATTCTAGAATAGTCAGACCATTGAAAACAAGCTATTGGATTACTGTGAACGGAGTCCGATACGCGCCTGAAGCCATCTCCACTCAATGGCCTCACCGAAAAACCGCATTACTATTCACTTTAAGTGAAAAGTAAAGATCGCGTAAAATCTCCATTCTAACTCTTTTTTCTCCGAAACTTGACGAGTGCTTTTGTAATTAAAATACACACAAAAATATCATCAACAGAGAGCTTAGCTACATTACCAAATTCTCAATCCTTACATATCCAAACAGTTTGAATTTTTGATAAATTTTTTTTTATATATTTAGATAATGTTTGATAACTCCAATCATGAATTGAAAAAGTTTAACATCTCTTTTCACAAGATAATTTGTTTTTGACCGTTTATTTTTCGACTCTTTAATGAACATGATAACAAATTTTTAAATTTATAAAATTTAGTTTCTAGACATTATAAATATAGAATGGATAGAACAGAAAGAAGAAATAAAGAATTTAGAAGAAGGAGAAAATGAAGAAGATTTTAGTTCTGAAGAAGAACTAAGATAAATTAAAGAAATGAAGAGAAAACGAAAAAAAAAGGGCTGAAAGATATAAAAGAGATGAATATCACTTTTAACGATTTCGATTATCGATTTAAAATTCCTATTTTCTGAAATGACTTAGGAGGACGAAGCGCCCTACGTTTTTCTAAAAGAATAGTAGCTGGACTTTCTCTATTTCTCTCTTTATTTATTGATATATTAAAATCCTTTAAAGAATATTCTATGGATGGGGACCAAAACATCTCACTTAGAAATGACAAAATAGTACAATATGGTACTTCTAATTAATACTGCCACATTAATATTCCTGCAGTACAAAATATTATCTGAGGACCATTTAAAACGAGAATGGGGATCAACCAAGATCAACCCAACCCAGTAGGGACAACCACCCACCCTCATGACTCCCAAGGTCCATTTGGAGGAATATAAATTATAAATACATGTAGTTTAAGATGTATACGGTTAAAAATCTTGTAGCTTTATATAGAGAGACAGAGCAAGAGAGTTCAGCTAAAGTACTATCGGCAACAAACGGTTTTCGTTGTTACCGATTTATTTTTAACGATAGAACCTCCAAATCGACGATCGATACTGTTGGATATGATGTCCACCACTTGAAATATCTAAAAATCAAAATTTATATTTTATGATATTGTCCTTTTTATGCATCAAGTAAACAAAAAAATGAACGATTAAATATAAATATCTATCCTTTAAAAGTGATCATATATTCTTGTAATGAAGATCAAAGAGTATAGATTTTATTTTAAATAGTTTAAAAAATTTTCTAATCAAAATTCAATTGAATTAAATTTATTTACACCATTAAAAGCAAACCCTTCAAATCGACCATTAAAATTATAATTCTGCAACCCTTTGAATATTAGGTTAATATTATCAAAAGATTTAAAATTTAATTTTTAGAGATTTCAGGTGGTGTAAATTATGTTCGATGGTGCCGATCGTCGATTTGGAAACTTGATCCATCATCGAAAAATAAACCAGTAGCAATGAAGCCAATTTACTACCGATACTATTTTAGCTCAACTATCTCTCTCTCTCTCTCTCTCTCTCTCTCTCTCTCTCTCTCTCTCTCTATATATATATGTATATGTACTAGGGCGGCTATATATATTTTTATGAGTATAGATCTTTTCGTACTCATCAGTTGTTTTTGATGATGGTGCTTCCAAATTGATAATCTATACCATTATATATGATCTAGAGTATTTGAAATTTTTAGAAAATAAATTTCGTAATTTTTTAAAATCAAAATAAAGTCCCTCAAGCGAGTATAAAATGAACGGCCAAAATTAAACGGCCTCTTAAATATAAAGGATCGGATTCTTCAATTTAAGATCAAAGTTATTGATTTCTATTTAGATAGTGAACAGAATTTTCTATTAAAATTTAACCAATGCCAATTTTTTTACACCATTAAATTAGCAAGTATCTCATACCGATTGTTAAAAATTATCAAATTTAAAATATTTGATCGTAAGGTAAATGATATAAAAAAATTATGAAATTTGATTTCTAGAAATTTTAAATATTCTAAATTATGTTTTATGGTATGAATCGTTGATTCGAAATTTCTATCATTAAAAACGATTTACGGTATGAAGTGTGCTCGTACAATTATAAGAGTATAGTAGCGGACTCTCTCTCTCTCTCTTCTGTTTCTAATTGTTTTATTGGACTCATAATGGGCGAGTAGGGCTACTTATTATCTTATGAGTAATAGGAGCTCTTCGTACTCATAAGTTGTTTTCGTAATGAGCTTTCGACATCGACGATCATCCCATTTAAGCATGATCATAAAGTATTTGAATAATTTCTAAAATAATAAAAAGTTTTATTAAGCGGGCATAAATGATATTTGGTTAAAATCGAACGAACTTCAAAAAATGGTAGATAGGATCGATTTATCAATATAAGATTGGAGTTTAGTGATTTTTTAATCTAGATATGTGAACTAGAATTTTCTTATCCAAAATTCAACTTTATTTTAAGTCTTTTTTTAACACTATTAAAGCATAGCAAAGTTATATCCTTACGGCCGTTAAAATTTATCAGTTTTGGACATTTTTGATCGCAAGGTATAATGATATCGAAAATTATAAAATTTGATTCTAAAAGTTTAAATGGTTTTAAATAATGTTTAATAATATGGATCGTTGCATTCAGGCAAGCATCTATTCATCGAAAAACTAGCTTATGAGTACTGAGAGCGATCTGTTTCATAATGAGTATAGTATCGGGGACTTGCCAATAATTGCATAATAGAAAATCTCACTTGTATATAATTATATTTGTCCATCAAAATAGTTGCGAGAATATATGAGCAAATTTTATTGCTTTATATATATATTGGTTGGAAATTACTTCCAACATAGAAGATAAGAATATCTTTTCAGTGATAGAGGTGTGATTAGGGTTATTAATATTCAATTAAACAGTTGAATTCTGTTGCATTGTAATCCAATATATAGAAAATTTTGACATTAAAATCAGCATGCGTAAATAAATAATAATAATATTATTGTAGTATTATATATGTACATCGTCAAATGACTGCTAAAAGCAAAGATAAACATTATATATATAAAAGATAGGGAAATTTTCAAAAACCCCCTGTTGTTCTAATAGTTTTGACTTTGCCCGCCACTGTGGTGTTTAAAAGTTATTAAATGCCTTGTGGTTTCGTTTTATCTTTTCGATAGCTTTTTTGTTATATTTCATTAAATTTGATATAAAAAACTTCAGATTTAACCCCATCTAGATTTATCAATATTCACTTTAGTACCTTTAATTTATAACTTTATTACTGCATTTAAGAAAAAAATAATAAATTAATAAAAAAGATAGAGAAAAAGAAACCACAAATGGGAGCATTGATACATATTTAAACGCACAGGGGGGCAAAGTGAGATAATACGAAACCACAGGGTGGTTTTTTGAGTTTTCCCAAAAGATGAATGTGGATCGAATATATGTTATATATGCTAGATGACTGATGCACTACAAGTGGGTACTATAACTAGAGGGGAGGAAATTAAGATTCCGTAGCATCCATACAAAAAAACATGTAACAAACGCAAGGAGAGATGCTCCTGTTTCATTTAATTGTTTCACGGGAGTTTGCATTGCCGGTGCGTGTGTAATATATTAATTGCATTGCACGTGAGATTGGCGGGAATGGTGGGTTTGGGATTGCAGGAAGAAACTATTGCCTGCAACGAAATGTGTATATATATATATATATATATATATATATATAAGAACCACAGCTCCAACATTCTAAGATAAAAATCTTAATATTAAAATCTAACTCATTGTATTTGTCTCAAAAGGGCCTGCATATCAAAAGTCATGAAAGTTGGGACGTTCAAATTTTTTTTTAATAAATTAAACAGTGGCCTTTCTCAGTCTAAATAGTTCTATATATAATACATAATAAGACTAAAATTTTTAATCTGAACTATAGTATTTTGGGCGGTGAATAGACTCAAGATGTTTAAAGATTAAGCGTGTTAGGATTAGAATAGTCGTGACCCCATGAAAAATAAGGATGTCACATCTGGCGTATTGAGAAAATAACTTTTCAAACTATATATACGGCTCATTAAATGGTGAAAAATAAGATTGGATCTTTTATATTGAAATACCTGTGACAAAAGCACACGCAATAATTTCTCCTTGGAGAGGCATCTGGTGCAGGTATCCTATGCCCTTCTCTTTTGTTCTGTTACTTTCCTAGGGTTGCGGATTCTCTTCTGCACTTTTTTTTTTTTTTTTTTTTTTTTTTTGGCCTCTCTAGCTCTTTCTTCTATTATACGAAAATTTAAAATTTTAAGTTTTGAGTTTATTTTATTTGTACTTAATATTTATTAATATTTAATTTTTTTATTTATTTTTTTTGGGAAAGAAAATTCAATGAAATTTTTTCTGTTCCAATATTTTCATCTAATGGGAGAGAATATGAGTCGAATATTTTCTAACGTTTAATTTCTTCATTGCTATATATTTCCTTCCCAGTTCATATAGAGATATATTAAAAAGATATAGAAAGAATTTTTTTTTTCATTTTTTCTTAATTTTTCACTGCTTTTCTTATTCTCTTTATTTATTGAGTGTTGAATAAATTTCCGTCAACTTCTATTACGGTTATGCTCGTAGGAGAGTAATTTCAGTATCTTAAGATGGTGTTTTCAGTAATCCCACACGAAGGACAGAAATACGGTTTAAGTTAATACTACGCATGCTTTTCGGATAAATCAATTTTTTTGAACTTTAGTGCTTATCTGTAAGTTCGAATTTATATTTTATTACTAAATTAGTTAGGTAATTTAATAATAATCAAATTTTCGGTGTAATTTTTATAAGGCACTATTAATTTCTATTCTCTTGGGGCTTCGTTTGGTTCGGATGTAAGAACTGTCTATTTCAGAGATAGATATATGTTCAGATATAAGTTTGGAATAAATCAATTTTGTTTGGATGAAAATTGAGTTATTTTCGGAAACAAGAAAATTAATGTTTGGATAGATAAGATAGAATAAGAAAAATAGTAAGTAGTTATAAATAGAAAATAATAATATTGCACCTTATATTATATTTAAATTTAAATTTTTAAATTTTATATTTAAATTTTTAAATTTTATATTTAAATTTTTAATTTCAAAATCTTAAAATTTAAATTTAAATTTAAAATCTCAATTTCAAAAATTCAAAGTTCTAAATGTCAAATTTAAGATTAAATTTAAATTTAAAAATCTAAAATATCAAATTTTAAATTTTAAAAAATTAAAATTTTAAAATTTTAATTTTAAAATTATAAATCATAAATTTTTAAAATTTAAAATTTAAAATTTAAAATTTAAAATTTTCAAAATATTAAATTGGGATGAGATTAGCTAATCCTCTACCAATTCTGGGGGGACAGGAATAAGATTGTTAACCTCACCGCTAACTGGTTATCTTAATAATTTTCATCCCAAAAAATTGTATTTGGGGAAACGAGTGGGCTAACTCCTTATACCCCTATTTCCCAACCAAACGCCTGCCAAGAATTTTTTGACACAAAAGTTGAAATATATATTTTCTTTTTTATTGAAGAGGGTGCACTTAAGAAATCATTGCACAACAAGTGCACAGCGCACCATACCTTTGAACACTATCACTGTAGTGTCAAAATCAAAATTTTACTTTATTTACTTTATGAGAAATGCTCTACGACATTTGAATTATTAAACATCATAAGTTTGCACCTCTAATCTGCTACATGCACAGTGTAAGACCCACTGATGCGATTAGAGGTGAGTATAGCCTTGGACATTGAGGCATTAAATTTATTTTGGGGTATTAGTGGTCGGGGGACCATTTTGGGGAAGGAAATGTAGTAGTTTCTCTTTTTGAGGCTGTGTTTGGTTCGAATATAAGTAAAAAATATTTATTATAAGTATAAGTTCAGATATAAACATGAATTAGATCAATTTTGTGTCTTGATGAAAATTAGGTTTTTCCTAGGAATAAGGTAAATAGTGTTCAGATGATTAGATTAGAACAAGGGGAATAAGAGTTATAATTATAAATTAAAATTATTTTATCTAATTATGTCGTATCCCTATCTGGTACTGTAGGCATAGAAATAGGGATCTCTCTGTCAGTCGTCTGCTGCAGTAATAAATCCTCTAACCTCTTCATCCTGTCCTCCTGTCGGCGCGCAGCATCCATCTGTTGTCGCGCTGCCGATGTCTGCTGTGTCACTAGCTCAGTCAACACTGCGAGCTGATCCCGCAACTCCCGGACCTCACTGGACTTGGAGGTAACAGAGGTCTCTACCTCCTCCACATCAGCTTCCTCAGCCGCCCCAGCGGTTCTCGAACGAGTCAAAGGCATCTTAAGCTGCAGCACAAAACAAACATGGGTTAATAAAAACTTATACTATTGAATCCCCACTTCTGACATAAACCAGCTAATCAAGCGAAAGTAATGGAATGTAACATATACTAACTTCCGATGTCACGTTGTCCGCCGCCAACGTGGCCCTCTGCAAAGTTTAGTAATTGCACATTCCGATCAAACTTCTACCATTCAGAGTTTAGAAATTACCCAATCAAAATACTTTCGCTAACCAAAACCTCAACTAGACCTCGTCTCTCACGAGCCTAATTTTATAGTCCAACCAGCCTAAGGTTTGCTAGGTCTACTAAGACTCAACCCTAGGCTCTGATACCACTATAATCTGTCACGCCCGGTTACCAGCAGAAGCATATCCGGTACGTGCACAGACCCGCCATACACCTGCAGTATATAAGGCGTCTACAAGAAACAAGTCGATAGGAGGAACATAGCAAAATCCTATCCTGATATCAGAGCAAAGTATAAGTCTATAATACTATCAACAGAGGAACAAAGGGTAACCAATCCAAAAATTCCACATCATAAGGAAATATAAAAAAAAAACTATAATATCTGGTTCCACAACTCATATACATCATAGGCTACTCAAAATATAAGTACACTGGTAGTCTCTCTATACACAGGGACATCACCCTCGGCCGTAGCCCGAGTAGCAAGGTGATCAATTAGCAAGCCCCTAGCAGTGTCTAGCTAGACGCGACTCCCTTGCCACGATCCCTAGCCTCTCCTGACGATGGCTCTGTAAAAACAACGATAAAAAGGGCGTGAGAACTATAAACAATAGTTCCCAGTGGGTAAGCCGCCAGCCTCGGCGAATTACACCACTAGGCTCATGATGTACTGAATGAAAGTTAAAGCAGTAATTGCATGATATATATATATATAATGCTAACAAATAATGAGCATGTAATCAACGTGTGATCATTTTCTACAGTAATGAACCATTTGCATAATAAAGATATAGCAACAACTGTAAGCATGAACATCAACATGAACATAAGCACAAGTGTGTAAGTAACTACTGTACACTATAACCGGTAATCATTCATTACTGTCAATTATTATTTAAAACTTTCATTTCATTCACAAGGACCTACACCAAGTAGTCCGGCTTGCACCGCGCCTAATGGCCCCGTGGTAGTATACACTCCCCACGGCAATCCACTTCGGCACCCAATCCCGCACGGGCGAGCAACTGTCGCGTAGGCCAACTCCGGAGTGCCGGCTTGTAAGGAGCGGCCCTCACAAGTATGTGCGAATGAGCACAATGGCAAGCAAGCATAGTCCAAAGTCCAATGTGTCTCAATCATCATGTTTTAACTTGCAATGTTCTCACTCTTGATCCTTTGATCGGAATTTCAATATAATAACCATGACAATAGCTAGTATCCACTAGATTAATAAGCACATGAAAGTAATGCTAATTCATATATGGCATTAGAACTTTCTACTATCAAGATACTATCAAAACAGTCACTAGTAATGTCATTGTTGTCTCCTTTACAAAAGCATAATTAATATGTTCATTAGTTACTCAACTGAACTAAACATAAACATAAATATGAGCATAAATACAATTATGCATGAGTTCTCTCTACTTCATAGAGGTTCTATTTCCATTATGTCAAACATTATAGCAAAGATGTTCCAAATCCTTTAGCAACCACATAGTGACAATAACACACGACTATATCAATTCTATAGTAACATATAGAACATAGGGGAGCTTCACTTGCTCTGGTTAGGTCAAACCCACCAATTACTAGGCTCAAATCAACCCAACGAAGCCCCGAAAATCAGCTCTACTAGGTCTCAACCCTGTTGGAAACAAAACATCGAAACCGTATCAAAATTACAACCGAAATGTCCAATTTCGGCACACTTTGCACTTAGAGTAAAGTAGTAACTTAAATCCCTGTTTTAAGTTACATTCATACCTCAAATGCAACCTCCAAGAGTCCTCACAAGTCAGCTGAAGATGATCCAAGGCTCGATCGCAATCTCGCTGCGAACAACGTCCAAATGGCATAATAATGCTTGTATACGTGTTAAAATAGCTGAAATCTAGTGATTTGAGTTTTCTAACTGAAATTTCAACTTACCCTTAGTTTAACCACCTTCCAAACTAATCCCCCAGGTCACAAAATTAGCTCAACGTGGTTCGCAAACCTGCTGCGAAGGAACAATTCCAAACTGCATCAATTACTCGATTAAACTTCATATATTTCCAAAATTAGGTCAAAACTCATTAGTTATCTTTATTAAGATTTAAAGTAACCTTTCTCTGAGCTAGAGTGGTTAATTCATAGCTAAATAACCCTTCTTTACTGCTGAAAACAAGCTCTAATTCAGTTGGAAGCAAGAAAATCCAAACGACTCAAAATCCGATACAAAACCGCAAACTAGAGAGAAATCAAATTAATTACCTTTCTACAGCTGAGATTCAGCTTCTCTGAGAATAAAACTCGCAAAAATTCAGTGAAACACCTCCTCCCCACGTTCCAAGAGCATCCTTCAAGTCTCCAAGTCAGCAAACATCAAGCGGGACGCGCAATCGACGCGAATCGGCGACTTTCACGTAGAGAGAGAAAAACCCTAGAGAGAGAAAGAGGGAGAAGGTGGGAGAAGCTTTCTCTGAACTCCAGCAAGCTTATCTGAACATCAGGGGTCGAGCAGGGAGCTTGTAGATAAGCTTGGGTAGTGAAATGACCAAACTCTCCCTGCTGCCACGCAGCTGCTGCTTGCTGTACCGGTACAACGTAATGCCTGTACCGGTACACAATGCAAAAATGGCCCAATTCGTAGGAGCAATGCACTTTCTTATCTCCGACAATCCGATCACTCTCAAACTTATTCATAAACATCTTTAAACCCCTTTAGAATATGTAGGAAGGTTCCGCATATCATTCCACACACTCGAACTCCGCAAATTGCAAAAGTTCAGTGTATTACAAATTAATTACATAAAAATATTATTTAAAAATAATTTAATAAATTAATAAATTTATTAGCTATGAATGTTGTATAAGATAATAAAAATATATTTATTATAAATATAAAAATAATTTAACTTTTTAATTAGTTAGTAAATTATTTTAGCTAGATAACTAGTAAAAAAAAATTAATTAGATTAATAAAAATATGGGGAAACTTCAAATACCCCCCGTAGTTTCGCACTTTCTTACTTAATTAGTATCCTATGGTTTAAAGTGTATCAAATTAGTATCCTGTGGTTTCGCACTTTCTCACTTTAGTACCCTGTGATTTCAAGTGTATCAAGTTAGTACCCTGTGGTTTCGCACTTTCTCACTTTAGTACTATGTGGTTTAATATTTCGTTAAATTATATACCCCGAAATGGATAATAAAAAGAGAAAATTGAAACCGAAGGGTACTTACTTGATACAAAATTGAAATCACATGGTACTAACTTGATACACTTGAAATCATAGGGTATTAAATTAAGAAAGTGCAAAACCACAGGGTACTAACTTGATAAACTTTAAACCACAGAGTACTAAAGTGAGAAAGTGCGAAATCACAGGGATGGTATTTGAAGTTTTCCCTAAAAATATTAATTATTGCTCAATATAAATATTAGTTTATGGATAAATACATTAAGTTATTAATAATTAATTATAAATAATAAATTAATTAATTATTTTAATATTTAAGCAATAAATAATAATTTAAATATATTAATTATATTAATTAATAATTAAATATCATAATTAAAATAAAATTTAGACTTTAATTAACCTCGTTTCTATCTGGGAACAAGCTTGTTCTAGAAAAAGGGTAGAACAGTAGTTCCAGCCTTATACCAGTTTATTCCAAAAATTCAAAAACTACTGTTATCGAGTACCAAACGCAGCATTTGGGAACGAAAGGGGCAACAAGAGCTTATCCGCCGCTTGTTTCCCAACCAAACGCAGCCGGGAATAAATTTGTAGTCTTGAAACAGCTCTTCCAGGCCCCTAACTGAAACAAGCTTATTTTCAATTGAGAATAAGCTTAATTAAAGCCTAACTCTAATTTTAATTATGGTATTGAATTATTAGTTAATCTAATTAATATATTTAGTTATTATCTATTAGGGTATGTTCGGTTGGCCGAAAGTGAAGCACCGAAAGTGACACTTTTGAAAAGTGACATCTTATCAGTTTTTTGATTTGTGAAAATAAATATAAAGGTCACTTTATAAAAGTCTATGAAAGTGGAGAGCTTTGATAAGAGATTATATTTAGTCTTAACTTTAATCTTTGAATTTATTTTTAATGTTAAATTTCATCTTAAATTTGGATTAATGTCATGATCACATTATGGATTTTATTTGTAAATTTAAATTCAACATAAAATTCTTAAATTCAAATTTGTGACTTTATATTTTAAATTTTAAATTTTAAATTTTATTTTTATTTAAATTTAAAATGTAGAATTTAAATTTGAATTTTCATCAAATTATTTTTAGCTAAGAATTTCAATTTGAATTTTTTATTTGAATTGTTCCAACTATAAATTCAAATTATTGATTGAAATTTGAATTTAAAATTTAAATTGTACATTGAAATTCAAATTCAAATTCCAATGTATTACTTAAATTTAATTTCAAAAATGAATTTCAATTTGAACTTCGAATTCGAATTATGAATTCAAATGTTCAGTTGGAATTGTAATTTAAATTTAAATTTAAATTATTAATTCGAATTGTGCATTCATATGAAATTTAACATCAAATTATAAATTCAAATTTGAAAATATATTTTAATTTCTGTATTGAATTTATTTTAAAGTTTAATTTTAGTTATGAGTTATCCGAATTATCTCCGAAGCTGTACCTATTTCCGTAATAAGGAATTTCCGTTTATTCATGAGTCAAACTATGCCTCAAAGGTTATACCAAAAGAGACATGTAAACTCTAGAGTGGTGGGCCCCACAAACAAGAAACCAATTGTTTCATTACCTGTATATATATTTTGATGACACTATGTAGGCACAAATGAAAAATAATTATCAGAATCTGAACTGTGAATCATTTATAAAAGGTGTTTCTTAATTACTAGTGTAGTGGCCCGCGCGATGCGGCGGATAGATAGTGTTGTTGTAAAAGATTTTCTTTATCAGATAGACAATAGTAAAAAAAAATAAAAAATGTCTCATAAGTTTTCAAGAAAAATAAGTGACACATCCTAACATTGCATAAATTCTTAAATAAAGAAAGCAACTCAATCAGCTTATATACAATAGGCAAAAGAAGGAAGAAGCAGAAAAAAAATTAAAGCACTTAAAGCTAAAATAAAACAAAAACAGCTGTAATTCATCAATTTTAAACAATTAAAAATCTGATATACTTGAAAACTTTTAAAGATCAAATATAATGAACTTATATATGACTTGGAAGTAAAAAGTAATAGTAATAGTAGCATGACATTTTTTCTCATTCCTCGCGACATAGAAACTGCACCATAGTAATAAGAGTAGCAACCATTTCAAGTATAAAGTAGTGTATGATTTTTTTTTTTTCTTTTTTTCCTAGAGGAGAGATGGGGACGGTGGCGTTGGGGGTGGCAATGGCGTGCACGGCGGCGGATGTGATGGTGCAGCACCGGATGCAGAGTGGGTAGCGGTGAGTGAGGGCGATGGCGATGGTGAGGGAGTCCGAGGAGCAGTGTGCCACGCCTATGGGGAATCTACGGCAGATTACGAATGCTATGACTATGGAGATGCATTCGGAGCTCACCACCGAGGGCAGGAGCAAGCTCAAGATGCTCATCAACTGCAATGGTAACTTCCAACCTTAACTAACAGTTTAGTTTTTGCAACAAATTTTTTCCACCCAGTTAGATACAGTAGCATTAAAAAGGAGTGTTTGAACTTTGTCGACTTTCTTAATATCGCCTGTAACACAACTCATTAATAATGAATTAGTGAATCGAGATGACTTAATACATTATTATTTTGGCCAACACCTAATAGTAATATAAAAATTTAAAGGTCTGACATTCAAATAAAGACACAAATCACAAACTTAATACTAACCATTTAAAAAACAAAAGAAAAAGAAAGAAAGAAAAAGTAGAACTTAAGATTTGCAATAATTGCTAGTGTTTGGCATAAAGCCGGCCTGTTTACAATGCATTTGTAGTTCAATAATAAGGAAAAAAAGAAATAGCTAGTCGGGCCATAGGTCTAAGATGTCCAAGGATTCAAACAAACTAAATAAGAGTAGCATTAGAAAGTAGATACAATATATTTTTGAATATAGAATTGTCTCTTAGCATAATTCAAATATCAAATGATCTGAATGTATCACATGAAAATAAATCAATCAAAGATAACTGATAGATGAAAGCAAAATATAGAATTGTAAGTATAGTGGTAAAGTGTTGTGATGCTCAGACGGACGAATACGCCAATGTACTCTTATCAAATTTGTTTAAATTGTTGGAAATCTTAAAAGCGTAACCAAGAAACCAACAATAGAATTAATTTATAAACAAAAAGCGAAGTGGGAAATGTTGAAGTACATATAGCCGCTAAATATGTCGCATCAGAGTACCGTATCTATCATTATCATTATTTAAAATGAATCAATTTAGGAAGAAACATATAAGAAAATAAAGCTAAGAGAAGGTAAACTACACGTAAAATATTTGAGAATACAAAAAAAAAAGGAGAATTCATGATGTTATTGTTGTTAAAAAAAAAGTATGCAGCAACAAATTTACTTCATAGGTAGATGAATCAGACCAAAAAAAAATAGAAGCTCAGATAAATATATTTTTATAGGCAATTTTGCACAATGTAAAACGGTCTTCCTTATTGCCAATTGAAAGTTTTCAATCATTAGTAGGTGCAAGAGTTGCCCGTAGGCCGTCAAACTTGACCCATTATTTATTTTGCTATCATCATAGCTTATTTTTCTACATGTACTTATTAATTGTAAATTCTTACACTTGTGGAGTTTTAAGATACATATAGTTGTTCAGCTGTAAATTACCTTATTTGACTTGTTTTTTACTTTGTTAGCAAAGCTTACAAAGTCAAACATGGCCACTGACAAATCAACATATTACATATCTATATATGAATGTACATACGAACTAAAAGAGGCAATAAATTAGCACAATATATATCAATAGATATCGATAAATCTCTATGAGTTTTCAATAAGTAAGCCACATAGAGTAAGTGCTAGTGGAGCACCAGTGATGTAGGTTTCATTATATAACTTGGTACTATCAGAGACGGCATCAACCATTAGCATTAGTAATGATGTAAGGAAGAGAAATAGAGGGCAATGTGATAGAGAGGCAAGTAATGGTACTGCTGTTAATTCTCAGAGAATGTAAGAGATACTTCTTAATGCTGCCCAATGCAATACGGAAGCAGAATATGAAGAATAATCCACAAAGCTAAAGTGTAGGATATATGAGCTCAGATATTACCTTCTGTATCATCAGTAATATACAAAGCAAAATATTTTGTTGCTTTTCTTACTTGATACTTTCCAAAGAATAACTGCAAGAGTTGCCATAAGACCGTTAAACTTGTCTTGCGCTTCATTAATTTTGAAAGATTGGTAATTTACTTTTTGTATCATCATCGGCCATCGTGCAAGAACTTTTTAAAAATTGTCAGAACCACAAAAATCAAATTTGTACATGAAAAAAATCCATAAATTTTTAAGTATTGTANTATTATCATTGGTTAATGAAGAAATATTTAATGAAAAGAAGACTCATAGACTATCACCTTAAAAAGTTCAAAATTAGTAAGATAAAATTTGTGGATACTCTTAAAAAATAAAAAATACAAAATTAAAAAAATATATGAAATTTAAAAACTTGTATAATGTTGAGCATATTATAAAGATTTGATAGATATTAAAAACAGAGGGTTGGATTTGGCATTTCATCAAATAGATTAAGGGCAAGAACAAACATTAAAATTAGCAAGATGAACTTCCTAATAAATCCAACAAAAATAGTGAAATGAAAATATCTAAATAGCAGAGTGTACTATAATATAGGACAACAAAAATAGTAAATTACACCAAGCTCTTAGTAGACATTGAAATAGGATGAACACTGACAAAATTAGATAAATCAAAGTAGTACTGTATCAAAATGTCAAAACAAATCTAATTAGTAGAAACAATGGATTCTCATAAAAGAAACTTGTTCGTATAAAAATATTAGAAAGAAAAAGATAATAAATAATCACACTTTCCATCCAACAGATATAAATAGCTATTAAAAATGAACCAAATAATAGAAAATTAAAAAGATGTAAATATTTTTGTTGGTATTTGATAGAAAATGTGAAAGAAGACTTAAACTGACATTTGATCAAACAACTGAAGGGCGATGGCCAACTTGGAGGCAAAGGCTGAAGATAGATAAGCTTCACAAAGCTTTAAAGCAATGGTGACAAAGTGCGTTCGAGATAGGCTGCTATAGCTATAGGAGGTGGAGAAAGAAGAGTAGCAACAACAAAATATGAATGATGAAAAAAAGTAAAAGAAAAGAAACTAAATCCCACCCGATCAGAATATACCTCACAAATCTAAGCATTCTCTGCAAATCTTTGATCTAAGGGGTTACACTTCCGACGATTGGATCGTCTTCACCTCCCGTAGCTGACCATGCAACAGATTGTTGCAGGATCCACCATAGCCTCCTTACCTACAGATTTGAAGCCGAAGTCGAAGCCGAAAGATCGACAGGTTCTGCGAATATGGTAGCAAAACCCTTCGGATTCAACATATTTTGAAAACCGATGCGGTGAAGGGGAATGAAGCGTCGGAAATGAAAGCGACAGGGAGGGAAGAAGGATAGACTTCACACCAAACCCTATTTTCTGTCTAGAAACAATGGGTTTTCTGTCTAGAAACGGTGAACACCAGGAGTCGGAGCGACACCCCGCAGGGGTAATGAACCAATTTACATTAATTACATTAGTTTACATTAAATCGGTGAGAAAGAAACATATGGGTCACATGATTTATGTTGACAGATAGGTCCCACAGCCCAAGAGTTAAGAAAATTCTGCCACGTGGACAAAAAATACGGGGATTAATATAAGTTAATAGATGTGTTGTGTAGGGCCCACGACGAATCTGTGGTGGGCCACGACGAATCTAGATACAATCTATGTGTTGTGTAGGGCCCGCGACGAATCTGTGGACCATCTTTTCACTCAATGCGTGTTTATTAAGTATATCATGGTGATGGGACTCGAGGATGTGCGCACGGAGGAACTGGGTAACGACGTACTTGTAGTTTGGGATAAGTGGATGCGAAAGGCAACGATGCGAGGTAGGAGTAATGGACTTTCCGAATTGGTCGCATGCTGGTGGACAATTTGGAAGGTCAGGAACAACCTTATCTTTATTAATCAAAAGTTCGACCCTGTTTTAGCAGTCGAGAGGCTTAAGATTCTCCTATCTTCGTGGAAAGATTTGCTTTGATCCTTTTTTTTTTTTTTTTTTTTTTTTTTTATGGAGGCCTTCGTTGCCTCATCTCTGTAGCCAAATTCATCCATTTAATGAATGAAGCAGGTAGCGTGCTACCTATTCTAAAAAAAAAGGTGTTTCTTACGAAAAATCTGCTAGTTTTGCCTTGTTGTAAAGATGGGCCATATTTTTCATCTTTTCAGATTAAGTTAAATAAAAATAAAAATAATAAATAATAAATAATAAATAAAAGAAAGTGCAATTTCTTCTAAAATAGTAAAATCCAAGTGCAAATCATGCAATACAGGTGCAACTTTAAACAGATTGTGCAACATTTTTATAAATAGTACAATATTTATGTAAATAGTATAATAAAAACATATTCCTTAAATTATGCAATATTTTTTTCTTTTTTAATATTTTCTTCTTTCTTGTTTTCTCGGTGATTTTCTTCCTTTCTTTCTCTACTTCTTCATTCTTGTTGCATGGGTCCTTGTGTGAAGCAAGGATCATAGCCGGAGCTTCTCTACTCTTGGGCCTCGCTCTCCTCTATCTGTAGCGCTGCTCACCGCAGATCGGCGGCTTCCAAGGACCATATGAAGTGCCTCTTCTCGGAGGCCACCGATCTGTGGCGAGCAGCGCTACACATAGAGGAGAGCGAGGCCCAAGACGGTGCTATCATGTCTCGAGCCCACAGTAGAAATTCCCCGGTGACGTGTCAAGACCCACCGCACGGACAAATTTTTCTATCGGCATGAAGTGTTTGCAAAATATGTACATTGCTTTCCACAAAGGAAAACAGTAATATATATACATGGCATTGCATTGGTGGGCATCTTAATTATGAGCATAAATAGAAAAGTTGATACTAATTTAAACCATCATCCACCCAAAATTAAATAAGATATACAATTACTTCCTTTTCCAAGTAGATACATATACATAACTCCTTGTACATCATGTATAGTTTACTCCAAAATGCAACCATAAATATCACATTATGTTTTTCGAAAACAGCTATCTTGCTTGCTCTACAAGGGTGCATTAGTCATAAATGATTGAGGTAACAACTAGTTATGGCGTGACTCTTTTACCTTGATCACGCTTGCATACCTCTCCGTCAACTGTTGGACCTACATCTAAAAAACCACATAAACCACAAGGGTGAAAAGTTATTTTCAGTGGGTACGGCCATCGAGAGTGGTTTTTCGCCCACACTAGGTCCAAACGAGGAATAATAGTAAAGAAAATGGTACTAACAAAGCTGCAATTATATACAACAACTGATAAATGAGAATTATTCAAGTAATAGAATACACTACACTTTATGCCTCAACAAGAAAATACAGGGTACTTCTCTAGGTTCAACTTATCAAACTATGCATCAAGTGTTATCACCTTACATTACCCCATCTTTGAGGACTGCACCATCGGCTTGTCAATTACGTGTCCAACTTGGTCACTATACGATCGATACAACTTACTAAGTCTATGCTTACATTATTTACATGATGTCACCAGAGACTTAATGTGTCAAGTCCATAAGAGGCAACCTGTGCTCCATATCCAATCCTACTTGAGACCGCCCTTGCAGCCTGGTCTCATATTATTATTATTATTTTTTTGAGGAAACAGGGATATACTCTATTTATAAAGAGGAGGGAAGGTTACAACTGCGTCAGTACAGAGACAGCTATTGCCCTGGTATAAAGCGAACGTAGAAGCGACAAAGTTGGACAAAACACAAAGGTACAGAAAGGTACAGCACAACAAAACAAAGGATAAAGAAAAGAGTCGAAAGCGACAATCAAAAACGCCTCAGTCAGAACCGTCAGGCTTGTAACGCAGCTCGCCACAGATTGATGAGGCTCAAAACTGTTCGTACAGTTTCGTCGGCACCGGTAGAGCGGGCATCGAATATGCGCCTATTTCGCTCCTTCCACAGTTCCCAGCATGCCGTTGCAAAACAGAGATCGAACACCTTATTGTGCCGCCACTACAACAATATAGATGTACACCAGCAGTCAAAACTGCTGGAAAAGATTACAAAGACCGCTGGTAATATTTGCTCCAGCAGTTCTAAAAGTACTGGTAAAAGTGTAAGTGACCATTACTATATCCTTGCTGGTATTATCCTTTCCCAGCATTTTTATTAACCATAAGATAATCTCTAGCAACATTTTTTAAACTGTCGCTAAAACTACTAAAAAAACACTGGCGTAAAGTATATGTACCGACAGTTTTTGACCGTTGGCAATTTAAAACTAAAATGAAAAAAAAATACTAATATCAACAAATTACAATACGTCTTTTTCATTTGATATTAATTGTAAAACCAACAAATCTATAAAATCCGAAAAAAATGAGAGTCACATTACTAAATTGTAATAGAAAAGTCTATAACAAAACAGTAAAAATATTTGTAACAAAACTATAAGATGGTACAATCATGATCTATAACAATGACAAAATGCAACAAAATAATTTTTTATGTTCTAATAGAAATCAATGCAATAGAAAATTTATTTGAATTCCAAATGTTAGAAAGTTAAGAAAAAGAATAGTGAAAAGCTCCAACTACATGTTCTTGAAATGCGAATATCAAATCCCGCTTGTTGCTTCAATCTGAAACAAGAAAAATTGAAACATATAAGCTACAGAAGCTCATTCCAACAGGAAATCTATCATAAGTACCATATAGTAAAAAATAGAAGTATCGAAAATTAAATTTTATCTATTAAAAGATCTGCTACTCAACAAGCTTACTACTATAGAAGAATTCAAGAATCTAACTGAATAAAACAGGTTAGCGGTGTTCTATTTCAAATAGAATAGCGGATAACTCTTTCAAGAGTTCAGCAGCACCTAGTGGTCTACTGTCTTTCCATTTTCAAGTGTTAGGTAAATTGTACCTGAGACAAATTAAAACAACTAACTGTACCTTACTACTTGACTGATCAATAGGTTCAGTTAAGGTTCAAGTGTTCCAACTATCATATGTATTTACTGATAAGGAACATAGCATCAAATTTGACCTTTTTTCAAAAAATTAATCTGCAGCAGGGAAAACCTCTGTTTTCCCATAATTTTATCGCCTGGATTTTGTTGTTTATCAGTATTAATAATTAGAGCTTGGATCAAATGATGATATTAAATTATATTAGGATGTTTACGCCATAATATTCACCAACTTCTTAAGTTTAGGTGGGAAAGGGGCTTTGATTGGCCACGACAGAGACTGACCTCAAGCTATGGGATTATGACAGTTATTAGCTTATATTAATCAAAGTTCCAGAATGATGCTTAAGATCTTCGGAGTTAGCTAAACCAGGTCCAATTAGGTTTCAAACTCAGGCATAAAAACTTAATCAATATACGGCAAAAGATGGCATATTGAAGTAGAGAACTCACACTGATTCACAAAACCAACAAAAGCATAGCTCTCACAATTGATGGCGACACAACATTAAGGACAATTTGGAAAGAGGACCAAAGAAGGGATAAAGACAATACTCGGTTAGATCTTATACTTCAAGATGTTGAATTCTAACTGAATAGTGAAAAGATGAAGTTTAGTTGATGCAGATGACTTTTGCATCAACTAAATTTTTAATTTTTCTGGAAAAATTTGGTCCAAACTTGAGTATCTAGACTTTACTAAGTGAAAATTTAAGCTAGTAGGAAATTGCCAAAGTCTTCATTGTAACAACTATAAAGTGCCAACAAATCTTACAATATAAAAATCTCAATGAAATTGTATAAAAACTAATTCATGTAATCAATTTTAAACAACTCCAACCTGTGAGGAGGTACATCTTTTAGCACAAGAGAACCAACAGCAATCATAGCGCCTTCACCTACAACAATATATTACCAAGAATTGTTGCACCAGCCCAGATAAGAGCAAATTTGCAGAATGGTTACATACATTCATGTATAAAAACCATTATTTATTTACAATACTTACCGCAGACTAAATTAACCCAATCAACCAACAACAAGATAGTTTGGACTGATTCCATTACACAACAAGTGATCACGCACAACTACTTTGTTCCAACTATAGGAATTCGTACATTTCAAACATGGTCATGAAACCACTCCATTTTCGCATGCACTTTTAGAAGCAAAATCGAGAAAATTATTTACTCCTTCAAAGAATTCATATGTCCATCTATTTTTTTTGATCCAACTCTTATCCATTATAATAGAGCGTCAAAAATTTATATCTGCATGTCAAGGAAAAAAATTAGTACAATCAAAAAGCAGTATGTAACTAAAACCTTATAGAATATACTAAAATAACCATATAACTTCTTTTTGAACTATTAGAAGAAAAACCCTAATGAATTATTTAAATATTAATAAGGGAGTTCCACAAAAGCTCTAGTTAATTAAAGAAGATAGGTTGATTATGATGGGCTAGATTTGTTTTTGAGTGAAATTGGGCTAAGAAGATTTGGATCCTATGTGCTAAACTGGGCTTTAGGCTAAATGTTCTTTCTTAGGCCATGAACTGGGCTGTATGTGACTTGGATTTTATTTTGGGCTGAAATGGGTTGGATTTATTTTATATGTGGATTGGATTGGGTTGGGTTTTATTTGTAGACTAAACATTAGCGAAAATATAACAAACAATTGCAATGTTATTCTAATACCTGCCACTTGGATTGCAACAGAGGAATGAAATGTAGAAGCAAAAGCAATAGAAGAAAGTAACCAACCATAGCAAAAGAAGAAAATGAAGGGCCCCCACCCATATAAGAACTAGTTGTGAACAAACATTTCAAAGCCTAAGCAAAAACGGGATTATTTTACATATTCATCATCAAAAAAACTCAAACTAAATATACACACACACACACACATGAGAATAAACCCTACAAATGAACACTAACAGAAAGAGTACTTTGGTTTAATTTAACTACATTCTAAATGTCATTTCAGCTATGAATTTGCCAATTTTTTCCACATGATGGCTCACTATTTGGGAATGCTTGGTTAAAATGTACACAAACCGCCTCAAAATTTTTTGTGTATTCTAAAGTGAAAAAAAAAGAGTAAGTTACATAGTGATCATTTGTTTAATTTAACTATTCTAAATGTCGAATTTGCCAATTTTTAACTATTATAATAATCTAATTAATGGAGCGAACTCAAATACGGAGATCAATTTAGAAAAAGTTGAGAAATGTCATTCCTTAAAATTCATTTCTTAAAATAACAATGTAGGGCCTGTTTCATAATGGCATTTAGTTGAGGGGTCGTCGATTAATTTTTAACTTTGTAAATTCCATTCCTTTCTCTTTCGTGAAAGTTGGACACACTGTCCTGGAAACTTCGAAAGAAAGAGAGTTTCTTTCCTTCGTTTTTAAATTAAGAGTAGAGTTGAATCAGGATTTTTAAATTACGAGAGTAAACCTAAAACATAATCAAATTATACAATTACAATATGCAATTAAATAACAAAATGCCTCCATAAAAATCAAATCAAAAGGAATCAACTTCAAATAAACATAAAACATAATTACATACCACGTGCTACATCGGGCGGTCAGTGGGTTGGACTCTAGGAGACAATATGGTCAGCTCATAATTATATTAGCATGTTGCTTATAAAAAATTGTCTGCATTAGGGCTTATTATTAATTAATTTTTAAGTAATATATTATCAGAATAAGATATTTCGAGTTTCGACTTCTAAGTTCGAATCCTATCACACTCCTATTTTTATTTAATTTTTTTATTTAATTCAAATCTACATCTTAAACTATTAAAAATGTCTTGAGTCCAAATATTAGTAAAATTTTTTAACATAATTTAATTTTTTCGAGACAAAATAATTATTTCTTATTATTTTACAGGACTGAACATGTTATCCGGCTCCCTCTTATGATCTCTCCTCCTAACAAAATAAAACTATAGTTTCAGAAAAAATTAGAAAAAGTAAGCACAGTAAAAGTGATTTTTAATAAATTGTTGAACAATTAATAAAACAAAATGCAAATAACTCAAATTATACAATTAAGAGAGTAAACCTAAAACATAATCAAATTATACAATTACAATATGCAATTAAACAACAAAATGCCTTCATAAAAATCAAATCACAAGGAATCAACTTCAAATAATTGAAAAAATGTGAAATATTGTGATTGGAAAACTCACGCTATAGAATCAGCTGAAATCGGTGAAACCCTTTCTTAGAGAACTTGATTGAGGTCGATTTAGCAGCAAATCGCCCAAAATTTTTGGGTTAATCGTTCTAAGAAGACTAATTTCTGCGTAGATCCGAAAATATCCGAAAATCGCCCCGAAATCGCCCAATCTCTCGAAGCTCGCGGTGGAGAAGCACAGATTTGCAAAAAAAAAAAAAAAAAAAAGGGAAAGGGAGAGAGAGAGAGAGAGCGTGGAGAAGCTCCGATTTGAAAAAAAAAAGAAAAAGGGAAAGGGAGAGAGAGAGAGAGAGAGAGAGAGATGGAGAGCTCAGATCTAATTAATTAGAATCTTCATATGGAGGTCCATGGCTTTTCAAACTCAATATTGGCCCAATTTTTGGCCCAATTGATAAAATAAACTAATAAAATAGAGCCCAATATAATTTATACAATTAAAAATTATTACCACTATATCAGTGGTTTACTAAATGTTACAGAAAAAAATAAAAAATGCCGGTATAATATAGTTTGAGCAGCAGTTAGCTTAACCGCTGGCTAAAAAACTGTTGGAACAAACCTTATTTGTTGTAGTGTGCCCACTCACAGATTTTCTTGCTTGGTTCCATCGAGCAGTCAAATTCCCTGATAAAGAAGCAATCGGTTGTGGGTTGATCGAGATATTATGAAGCAGGTGAGCCCATACATCCGTCGCGTAGCGGCAAGAAAAAAGGATGTGTTCGAGATCTTCACCTTTCTTCGAGCAAAGAGATCACATGGACGGACCATGCCAGCCCCTTTTAGCTAAGAAGTCATCGGTCAACATTCTGTTTCTCGCAGCGAGCCATAGAAAGACTTTAACTCTAAGTGGAACTTTGATTCTCCAAAGAAATAGAAGGCTACCATCATTTACCCCATCAAAACTATGGAAATCATAGGCGCCTTGTACCTCAAACTGACCATTGACATGCCAACGCCAAATAGTTGAGTCCTCAGTATGGTCCAGGGTGATAGTCTGGATCAGCGATTTTAGTCGCGGTAGCTCCTCCCATTGCCCCTGGAGGCAATTCGAAGGTTGGAAACCCAGAGTGTCCAAATGAGCGAAGCGCCGCATCCAGTTGTAGACCGAGAGGCCCTTGTGTGACGAGATGGTATAAAGGTTAGGGAATAGACTCCGAATAGTGTACGGATCCGACCACCTAGCATGCCAGAAAGACGTAGCTTTCTCGTTGCCCACTATAAAAGAAGTGGACGCATGAAAGGGTGCAGCCATATTACAAAAGCCTCTCTAGATTGGGCAGCACCTAGCAGATGTGGTGTCGCGAATAGGTGGCAGCCTGTGCTTGTAATGTTTCTGCATAAGGAGTCTAACCCAAGGTAGGTTGGGCGAGTTGTAAAAAATCCATTGTCCCTTCATCAGAAGTGCTGAATTCATCGCTTGGAGGTTTCGGATGCCCAGCCCTCCCTATTTTTTAGGGCGGCACACTTGCCCCAAATTAACCAGGCAGTGAAATCCATTGTGCAACTTTTTCCCTCTCCAGAAAAAGTGGCGACGAATTTTGTCGATGGAGTTTAAAACCCAAGCTGGTAGTCTAAACAACGAGCAGAGATAGGAAGGTATGGTCGAGAGCACCGAATTGAGGAGGACGAGTCGGCCCCCCCGTGAGAGGGAAAGACCTTTCCACCTTGCTAAGCAGTTATCGACCGTCTCGATTAGAGGCAAGTAATCAGATCTGCAGAACCTCTTTGGGGAGAGAGGCAACCCCAAGTAGTTGAGAGGAAAACTTTTAACACAACACCCAAATGAGTTAGCTAAGGCGGCAGCTTGATTAACCAGCAAGTTGATCGGGGTGAGAGAGCTTTTAGAGTAGTTAATTTTGAGACCTGAGTACGCCGCGAACGAGTCGAGGATGAGCTTGATAGTAGCCGCAGACCTAAGAGAGCCATCGAAGAAGATGAGAAGATCGTCTGCGAATTGAAGGGTTTGGATCCTAACCTGGCCGATTCCAAGATCAGGTAGCAGCTGGGATGTGGCGGCCCTCTGGAGCATTCTGGACAAAACGTCAACGCATAGGATGAAGAGTAGAGGAGAAAGCGGATCTCCCTGTCGAAGCCTACATTTGCAGGAGAAGCTATTGCCTGGAGTACCATTTAAAATCACAGACGTGTTAGCAGAGCGAAGTAGAGCTTGAATCCAAGAGATCCAGAGTGGACCAAACCCTCGCGCCTGGAGAAGGTCAACGAGGAAGCACCAATTGATGTTATCAAAAGCCCTCTCGAAATCAATCTTCAAGAGTGCAGCTGAGAGCTTAGAGGTGTGAAGGTGGTGGACGAGGATGTGGGCGGTGCAGAAATTATCGGTAATGCGACGACCCTTAATAAAAGCTGCTTGATGAGGATTGATCAGAACATCCATAAGGCACGAAGCTAAAACCTTAGATATGAGTTTCGCTATGCTATGTACGAGGCTAATAGGTCAGAAGTCCTTGGCCGATAAAGCCTCTTTTTTCTTCAGAATAAGGCATAACCAGCTGGAGTTTAACTCGTTAGCAGAGTATAAGCTGTTGAAAACAGCCATAATGTCGAGCTTGAGGAGATTCCAGAACCGCTGGTAGAAAATCATAGGGAGCCCATCGGGGCCAGGCGCCTTCTCCGGCGCACAAGAAAATAAAGCTTTCCTCACCTCTAAAAGAGAAAACGGTGCCTGGAGGCTCGAGAGATCAAGGAGTTCATCCCTATAAATCTCTCGAAGATTAATAGTCGCGGAGGATGCATGTTCCATACCTAGCTGATCGGAGACAAAGGAGAAGAGATGGTTGGCAATGGGCTGAGGCGATGAAAGCATAGAGGATCCATCTGAGAGTCGAGAGATGAAGTTTCAGTTCCTACGACCGTTGGCCTTGAGGTGAAAGAATCTAGTATTAGCGTCTCCTACTTTGAGCCATTGGACTCTCGATCTTTGCTTCCACTTCAACTCGTCCTGTAGGTAGAGTTCTTCGTACCGAACCTTTAGTCTCGGTCTCAAGCAGCGTTCAAAGGTCGTAAGAATCCTTCCTTCTTCCGCCTTGTCGAGCTAGTTGATCCAGAGGAAGCAACGAGTAGCTTGTTGTCGAATCTTCGAAAAGAGGCCTGTGCTCTAGGACCGAAGGGCAGATTGAACAGAGTTAATTTTCAAAGAGAATTGGCGAACAGGATCCGTACCAGGTTGAATAGAGTTCCACGCCCTGGAGATCACATCATTGACAGCTTGGTAGCGTAGTCAAAAGGTCTCGAATCTGAATATGTTGGCAGCAGGGATAAAAGAGTAGGCCGATAGGACGAGAGGCGTATGATCAGAACGAGGTCACGGGAGAGCACGAAGGGTGGAGCGGGGAAAAGCAAGAAGCCAGTCGGAGGAAACAAAAGCGCGATCCAGTCTTTCCAATGTTGGGGCGCACCTGCCATTGGTCCAGGTGAAAGATTTGTTCAAAATCGGCAAATCAACCAACCCTAACTCATGCACTACCTCCCTGAATTTAAGAATATCAGAAATACTAGTGGTGGGTCCAGTCTTATCGTTAGCGGAGAGAAGGACGTTGAAGTCGCCAAGAACAGTCCACTCGCCCACAGAATGCACGTTGATTGATCGGAGCTCTTGGAAGAAAGTAGGCTTAAGGTTAGCAGCTGTAGAACCATAAATGTTATAGATCGTAAAGGATCTCCCATCAACATTCCTTTTAAGCACAACTGTGAGAGAAAAAAGGCCAACCCATTCGTGAACACAGTCAAATAGAGCCGAATTCCACGCGGTTAAGATACCACCTCTGGTCCCATCCGCATCCAGAGTCCGAAAGACGCGAAGATGGAATCTGCAGAAGGAGCGAAATTTAATAATAGAAGTAGAGGATAATTTTGTTTCCTGAAGACATACCACACAGCACTTGCAATTACGGATGAACGATTTAACAACAGCACACTTGGAGGGATCGTTCAGACCTCGCACATTCCACGTGAGAAAATGGAAAATTCTATTCCTAGCCATAGATAAACGAAGAGAAACCCAGTAGCACCAAAAAGGAGAACCGGTGCTACGTGCCAAACGTGATAGCACCATCGTTTCCAGCAGCAACTTTCTTAGTGGAAGGCTCTCCCCCCTCGATCGCCCCAGAAATGCCACAGACGGTCTTGATAAGATGGATCTCTTCAGCTGTGAGGGAAAGCGCAGGGTCTCTCTTCAGACTAGGCGTATTGTCTTTCGTAGGCTACATTCTGAGGTGTGTCTTGTGTTGCTCATTGCTGGTCTGCTGTAACAGAGGCGGATGCGGTAGATCCACCGCAGAGGAGGAGGAAGAAGAGGCGGCGCTAGTCGACTTTGCTGCCTTGGTAGCTAGAATCGTCAATTTAACCTTCTTGCACATTAGAGCCTATGCTTTCTGCGAGGAGGACTTGCGGGTACCCTTATTTTTAGCCGCTAGGCGAGGGCTGGGCCTGAAAGCGAGGAGCTTCCCAGTGGAGGAGCGGATGAGGCTTAGGGGCTTAGGTTGCATGGCCAGGTGAGTGTCCAGCGCCGAGGAGGGCTTCTCGGCAAACAATGTCGAACTAGACTGGAGCTAGACTGGAGCGCTTCAACTCAGCCCAACGGAAGATTGGTACTAGTCTGGGCGGAAGGGAGAAGACTGGGGTTCAAGGGATGTCCACCGGTAAGGCCAGCGAAGTTGGGCGATGACCTAGTTAGATGCCTAGACAGGGCGTGGGGCGAGGCCGGATGGGCCAGAACAGTAGGCCCAGTGTCTGCTCCAGCACTCACAGAAAGCACTCCTTCCCCCCCGTGCGAAGGCCCAGATATGGACCCAGCCGAGGTGGGGGTCAAGTTAGATTGGTCCACAGCAGCAGGCCGAGCCGACGGCCCGTCCCCCACAGAATCCGAGCCTTTCCCACAAGGTCCACCCAAACCAGGACGCAGCAGACTGGGAGGGGTGGGGTGGGCGAGATTTGGGTCTGAGGTCGCGTCAGCATGATACGGCACAGAGCCCAGAGCGAGCAGCGATGTAGAAAGTTGGTCACGGGGCTCAACAATCCCATTGACAAGGGCAGACTTACCCCTGTCAGAATGTACGTCCCTGGCCTCCAGGTTTGTATTTTGAAAAAAACCCCCAATCGGCCTCCTAAGCCGCCGACGATGGACGGGGGGAGTCGGCGAATGCTGCCCCAGGGCCGGTCGATGCCTAGAGCGAGCATCTCTGTACTGCAGGATGGGGAAGGATCCCGGATTCAGATACGGGGGAACAGAGGAGAACCCAGTCTGGCGGATGAAAGTTTCCTGCGCCTCTAAGGTGTTGAGGCCGAGGTGTTCGTCGAGACCTTTCCCGAGCAGAATAGGGTTAGCCTCTTCAAACGATTCAATCTCGATAGGGACGTAAAACTGTCTGTCCTCCACCATAAGGTCAATTGCTTCAGGGATGAGAAGAACGTCCTGATAGCGGATCATGAGTCGGAAGAAGGAAACGTTGGTGTGTCGATCACTGGGGCCGTCAACCTCCCAAAGCTCTCCGAAGCCACTAACCGCCGCCTTAACATCCTCCTCGTTCCAGCAGAGAATGGACCAGTTTAGAAGACGGATCTATGCGTTATGATGAAGAAAGCCCCGCTCTTTCTTCCCCATCTCAACCCAGCTTGAGAAGCGGAAGTAGAACTCATCGATCCTGATGGGACTTCGTGAGATAGCAGATTCGCGTGCAACCCAGTAATTGGGGAAGAATACCGCCCTAGCCGTTGGCAGGAAGGAGGCAATCGTGTAGTCAGAACAGGATCCTCCAAACCTGGCCGCTAGGCCACGGGCCAGGGTCTCGTTGACGTTAACGTTACCCGAAAACCGGGCAGGGAGATCGACACGCGCCACACAACCCGCGAGGTAAGGTTGCCAGCAGGAGGAGGTCTAGGGGGTAGAAAAGCCGGGGCAGCGGAAGTGCGGTTGCTGGAGGGGCCCGTCTGCAGAGCGAGATGACGGGTAGGAAACGCTAACGGAAGGCGGGCGACAGAGAGGCTCGAATAGTGGATAGGTGAGTTGCGTCCCGGATCCATAGAGTGGCGAGGAACAGCAGTAGAGAGGGGTCGCGCGCTGGCAGAAGGGGAAGCCCGAGGACAAGAGGCCCGGCGCAACTTACAGTGGAAGGCCTAGTGGCCGGAGCTCATACACAGAAGACAACGACGCGGCTCCCAGCAACGAAAAGCAAAGTGACCCCTCTCAAAACACTGGTAGCAACAACCCTTAAGAGACGGGTTAAGAAGAAATCTGGGAGGGTGAAGTGGCAAGTGAGGGGAGGAGTTAAAGAGCCGGACAGTGGGCGGGGCCCTACGGGGAGGTAGGGCGGAGAGAGCGGCGAACGGAACGGGGCGGGATGTAGGGACGCCCACGAACGAGGCGAGGTAAGCGAGGTTGGAGCGAGAGGCGAACGGAACGGGGCGGGAGACCTACCATTTTTCCCTTGAGGGCAAATTATTGAAGTTTATCGCCTGGTCTCAAATTAATCAAGCATATATAAACTAAATACTAACTTTTACATCATTTCAAACTTCATATGTTACTGTTAAATATAAAAATGTTTAAACATGTTCTCTAACAGGTTAAGCTTTTAGAGTACAATGGTTGTTTCACATAGTATCAGAGCAGGAGGTCTTGAATTCAAGTCACGCCAGGCTCCTAGCATATTAATTTCCTCCCATTTAATTCAAGCCCACGTCATGGGCCGACTAAAAAAGTCTCCAGCCCATACGTGAGGGGGAGTGTTAAATATAAAAATGTTTAAACACCGTTCTCTATTTGCTCCAGAAGATAGATGGACTCTCTATCTACTGCACTCGATTCAGTGTGCCAATGGAGAATGGACCTATGAAATAGGAGTGAGAATTATGAACATAGTTTCTAGTGGGTACAACTGCTCAAGAGAAAAGTTTGGCCCACTAGGATTAAAGGAGACATAATATGCGATAGATATAATGTAACCAAAGATAAACATACGCTAAAAAACTATGTGCAATAAAGGAAATACTTACTATAATGTCTCAACAAAAAAGATAATGAGATCTTCGGAATTCAACTCATGAATATACTTCATGTTACTTACTATTCACTTTACCCAATCAACAAGGATCAAACTCAAAATTCATCCAATCTTGAACTCAACTTAGCCATTATAATTAGTAGCAAAATCATCGTACTTACTTTTGGCATACAAGTCTATGGGTAGCGAAATTATCGTATACACTTGGGGCCAATTAATAAGCAGCAAAGTCATCGCATTCACCCTTGTATGGTCTACACCTCTGGAGGTTTGTGAGGGAGCGACCCCTAATGAGCAAAGCTGGACAAGCTAATGGCCTCTGGAAGCAGTGATCATATGCACATGTTTAAGGGTCACGATTAAACAAGCTCACTACTATTCTAAGATTGGCTCAATCAATCTATGTTATCAACCATTCTAGGTTTCTTGGCACTATTGTCCAAGTAGTGACCCAATCAACTTTTATTCTCAACCTATGTTAGATAGCACTATATTCGATAACTACATACTCATATCAAGTTCTTTAATTTGTCCTAGAGAATGTCATACTAATTTAATAGTTCGTAATATAGATTAGAAGGCTTTTGTAAGGTACTGGACTTTTAAAATTATGAAGTTACGGTGTATATTGGTTTGGTGAGCCATTTGAATGGTTCCGGTGAAGTTCGGTGAAGTTCGGTGAAGTTCGGGAACATTCGGGCGTTTCGATACGTGTAGGCGCGAAAACAGAACCCGAAAGGCTATGTTGGGCCGTGAGCTAAATCCGGCATTAGCGTGGATGAAAAGGTGATGAAAACATGCTCGAAAACGTGTTTGGAGAGTCTCGGTTCGATTTGAAATGAATTGGAGGCCTAACGAGCAAAAAGGAGCGAAAACAGACGAAAAAGCTGAAAAATGCTGAAATTTGGCTAAGTCTAGAAAGTGCTGAAATTCTGGACCTACGGGGTCCGGTCCCTTAAGCCAAGGACCGGTCCCCGAGACCTAAAAATGCCCAGTTTGAGTAGGGGCAATCTTGTAAAGTGGTGGGGTTGCTTCTAGAAAAGGGCTTTAACCTTTCTTCCTTTCTCAACCCAAACGCACACACACATACACATATGAGCTAGAGAGAGGAGCTCCTCCTTCTCTCTAGATTTCTCTTCTCTCTCTCTAGAAGTGGAGCAAGGAGAAGAGATGGTGGAGGAGAAGGCTTGAAGAAGGAGCTCTACTTCTTCTTCTTCTTCTTTGGTCCATTGGAGCAAGCTTGAAGAGGTAAGCTTGATGCTCTTTAATGGCAAGTAGCTAGGGTTTGATTTATAAACTCTAGATTTGATTTTAGATGACTGCTATGATGCTAAATAGTTGGATAATGCATGAATCTAGAGACTAAATGATAGATTATGCAATTGTGGCATCTGGGGCTCCAATTTTGGGGTTTTTGGAAATAGTTGGGTTCGATCTCAATTGACCTTCCGTAAACCTAATTGCTAGGTATTCCGACGCGTTGGCGAAGTCGGTTCGGTGATCCGTCGAACCTACGCGAAGATATTGAAGAAACGGACGTTCGGAGCTTCGTTTCCGCCTGGAGGACCGAGGCGACGTCCAAAAATTATGAAAATGGATTTGGAGCACCGTGGCGGCAAACCGTAGACCTATAATTTCCAGAGCCGTGATTCGACGCATGGTTGGTGCGCAACTGCAAGATTGGGCCGTGCCGGATACGGGTGCCGCGGGAGGCCAATTGGAAGTGACTACAAGCAATCGGAGAGCGAATTGTGGTAGGTTGTGCTCACCGAAGTGACTAGGTCGCCTCTATGTCTAAGAGAAACGTGAATTCATGTTGATACATATAAATGGTAGAAAAATGCAAGGATTAAATGCTAGGTGAATGCATGTTATAATTGCTATACTATAACTACCATAGAATCCATGATGAGCATGTTATAGAAATGCTAGATAATTGTATGATGACATATGCTAGTGGATAGATGCATGTTAATATCTATATGCGTGGTGGAATACATGCTAGGTAAATGCATGATTACATGATGCTAGGAGAGGCATAATAATGTAATGGCTATTAAATAATGCATGTTGGCATTGAGATGAATGCATGGTAACATACACATGATTAGCATTGTGAGGATATGCTAGATTATATATGCATGTGAATTATAGAATACTCGATTGGACAACTAGGATGTCAAGTAGATCGAGTGGCATCAAACCTAGTGTTAGTAAACATAGGTCGGACATAAATGGCATTGAACCTAGTGTTAGTAAACATAGGTTGAACAAGTGAATCTAGAGTCAAGATCTAGGTAAAGATAACATGTGAACCTAGTGTTGTTGAACTTAGGATGAATCATGAGTGGCATCGAACCTAGTGTTAAAGAACATAGGTTATGGATTGAACATACAGTTAAAGTAAACCTAGGTTATGTGATAGAGGCGTTGAACCTAGAGTCAGTTGGACTTAGGGTGGAAAGGACATCGGACCTAGATAGGTTGATACTATAGGGTTTGAGACCAACCCTTGAGTTGTGAAATGGATTCCGAAATCCCTAGTGATGGAAACTTGCAGCAGAGTACAAGAGATGACATTTAGAATCATAACTACGGGTATATGTGGTTCTCCTCGCCCGGCAGTGATTCAACGGGTATGTGTGGTTCTTCTCCCCCGGTATGCCATGAGAATAATGATCCAACGGGTATGTGTGGTTCTCCTCACCCGGTATAAGCTCAAAATGGGTATGTGTGGTTCTCCTCGCCCACTTAGCTTATTGGATGATGCCGCCTGGATTGACTTGAACCATTGCTGGGTAGGGGCGATGCGTGCGCTGCCAGATGGCTGAGTCGTGACCTGAACCATTGTTGGGTAAGATGTGATGAGTTCGCCGCCAGATGGCTAAGTCATGACTCGAGTCATTGCTGGGTAAGGGCGATGCGTTCGCCGCCAGATGGCTAAGTCAAGAGGTGCGGTGGGTTGTGACGGCAGCCAGGTTGAGGTGCAGCCAGTGCGTAGACTATCTGCGAATGATTGACTCGAGGCCGAGTCGGGTGGATAGCTTGAATAAGGTAGTAGAAACCTTATAAGCTAGTGATAGAGGCAAGAGCTAAGGTAATAGAGACCTTAGAAGCTAGTTGAACTCGAATTGTGAACCTAAGGTAGTAGACACCTTAGAGATGAACGACATGAGCTAAGACTAGCCAAGTGAATGTAGAATCAATAGATCTACTAGTTGTTGCATAATATTCATATTGCATATTGTGAGGTATGTTATCTGTTAGTTGCATAATTACATATTGATATATATATCCGTAGATGTTTTTGGACTAACATGATTGCAGTGCCTCCTTGGACCAATTGGTCGAGCTTTTTTCTTGGGTGGATGTACCCACTGGGAACCATGGAGTTGGTTCTCACCCCCACGTTGTTTTGAGGTGTTACAGGTTCGCACGTGAGCGGCGCGACGGCGCGAGGCAAGGGCGTAGCTCCATAGATAACGCCCTACCCCAAAGACCAGAAATAGCGGTACCCCGAGTCGACATAGCCTAGGGGTATAGGAATGGGAAAAGAACACAATGTATCAAACTTGTAAATAAATGATGTAGTAACTTGATTGTATTTGGAGGTTATAAAATGTAATATGCAAGTGTGATGTAAAAATGAATCTAATGGGAATGGTTGTAATAATATAGGATGTGTTATGTTGTTTGATACTTTCCTTATACAATCATTGTACGAATACTGTTCCTGTTTGGAACCTCTTGTATTGTACTGTTTTTTGAGCCTTGAACGTACATGGGAGACTATGTCTGCGGTACAGGGGAAACCCTGTCCGTTCGGCGCTATCGGCGGTCCGAACCCGGCCAAATAGGCGTGGGGCTTGAGGCGTGACAGCTATAACCAACCATATTGACAAGAGTGTGAAAATCTCTTACATCATGATAGCTAACTTATCACAAGAACGTATATCTCACATAAGAATGCACATGCATGTGTATTTACTATACAAGCTACAACATTACACTTATAGGTTCAACATGAAATGGAAAGCAATCCAACCACTTTGGAATAGCACAACCCATCTTCAATTAGAGTTCTATGCCGAAAGCTTACTTTCTCTATGCAATTGTTTAAGCCCAAAGTCCAATTTGGCCAAAATCCTTCAAAATCGGCCAAATCCCTCAATTGGTTGCGATAATCTCATCATAAAGTGATTCTTTGTTGCTCCCCAATTCAATCCACCCTTCAATTTGAATTTTCAAGGTTTAGATGATTTTAAACTCTTTGGGTACAAAAGCCACAATTTTGATCTAGATTTTCCAATTCAAGAGAAATCCTCAATCATTTAGTAAAACATTGAAATCAAATAGTTCGTCTCTCTTGGTTTTTTTTTCAAAATCTCATTTCTATAAGATTACCCCTAAATCCTAACAAGAAATTGCAAGAGAACTCACCTTTTCTTCCTTGTAAGGTTAGCTCTTTAAGTCCTATGAGCTCGCTTCACCCTCTAGAAGAGCTCCGCAACTTGCTCTCGCTCTAAAATCTCCAATCTTTATACAGAAATTGTTAATAAGGGAGATGGATTAGAGTTAGAGGGAGAGGGAAATGTGTTTTAGAAAAATAGGAGGAGTTCTCTCTTATTTGAGGAGAAGTGAAGAAGAAAAAGAGCTGTAGGGATCTTATATAGAGTTGCACAATTGCAACTTAATCCCCCCAAAAGAGATAAATTGCAACAATCAATTTTCTCCTAGATTATGTGAAGTCCAAACTTCTCATTGAAAGTTCGGATCCTGACAGTTCTACTTGAGTTATGTAGGCAAGGTCCAAACATTCCAGTTGGGGTTTGGATCCCGATCAAGATTGCATGACAACATTTGGTGATCTCTCAAAGTTGAAAAAAGAGTTATGCTGATATACGATGACGTGACCTAGTGTTTTTGATTAGAGATCATGTATTTTTGAAGGTTTTGCCATCTAGAAAAATGCAAAGATTTGGAATGCATGAAAAGCTAAATCCACAGCATATTGGACCTTTCGAGGTATTAGAGCTAGTTGGACTAGTAGCATATCAACTTGCACTATCACTGAGATTAGTAGCATAGTGAGGTGCATGCTGCGTTTTATATTTTTGCATTGAGAAAGTATGTGTTTGATCATTCGCATATGATTGATTTTGCTCTAATAGAATTAAGCGAGGACTTCAGCTACAAAATGTGACTGGTTCAAATGTTGCATAAGAGGAAAATTGTGAAATCGGATCATTCCTTATGTGAAAGTATTATGGAGCAATCATAAAAAGCAAGAGGCGATCTAGGAGTTAGAGGATGTGATGCGAGAAACCTACCTTTACCTGTTCGCGACACTAGAATGAGTACATGTTTTAAGATTCGAAAATGAAACTTTTTGTTGGGAATAGGATGTAATCTATTAAATCTTTACAAACAAGCAAGGTTGTAGTATGAGATGATAGTTGGCACTTCTAAAGAGTGCTAGACCGAGTTTCAGCTATTTTGGCACAAAATGGATGCGAAAACAGACTCGAAAAAGTGAACTAAGCTAAAACTTGTATTTTAGAGCAGTTTCAGATACACTGAGGATGCTGTGGGTGCTCGAAAGCACTGAGCCAATAAGTAGATATTATGGATTTTATTGGCGTATTTGGTGACAAGTCGTGTCGAGTTATTATGGGTCGAGTTGGAGCCTTGAAGTTTTGAAAAAGAAAAGATGAAGCTTGAAAACTTGAATAGTGGGCCTGCCTCGATCTCTAGGAGGCCATGATGCAATCTGGGTGGTTGTTGACCATTTGACGAAGTCGGCACATTTCTTGCCAGTTCACACTACTTGGACGAGGGAAAAATTAGCACAAGTATATTTAGATGAAATCGTGCATCTGCATGTGGTTCCTACATTGATCGTGTCTGATCGGGACTGCCATTTTGTGTCTCAATTTTGGAATAGTTTGCATAAGGCTTTGGGCACACAGCTCAATTTTAGCACGACATTTCATCCTCAAATTGATGGTCAGTCGGAGAAAAAAAACCAGATTTTGGAGGATATGCTCCGAGCTTATGTGATGGATTTTAAGGGTACGTGGCATACCTACTTGCCGTTGGCAGAGTTTGCTTATAACAATAGCTATCAGGCAAGTATTGGTATGGCACCATTTGAGGCCCTATATGGAAGGAAATGCCGATCCCCTATACATTGGAGCGAGGTCGGTGAGAAACTGATTTTCGGACCCGACGTGTTGCAAATTGTGGAGGAAAAGGTCCGTTTAGCGCGATAAAGGTTATTGACGGCACAAGCCCGACAAAAGAGTTATGCAAACAAGCGTCGGCGAGATTTAGAATTCACGGTAGGCGACCGCATTTTCTTGAAGGTGTCACCTATTGTAACATACCGAAACTTCGGTAGGATGTACTGAACTGCAGTCAAATTGACCGAAGCATGGTAATAAACGAATTGGAGAGGTCTGTTGGATGTTCCTGATATTTCAGAATGGTTTAATAGGTGCTTGGACCTTGGAGAGCAAAGTTGGTGAAATTCCAAGTTTGCTGCGTTGGAAATGCTCTCGGGGTCCGGACCCTGTCTGTAGGGTCCGGACCCCGTACGGGTGAAAAGTTGGGTTGAGCAAAGTTGTCTTTTGTGTGAGGGGCTATGTGCATTTGTGTTGTGGGAGAGTATATGGATGGGTTCTTAACCCATTTTCCCTCATTCCCCTGACAACTCCAACCAAAGAGAGTTTTCTTTCTCTCTCTAAATCTCTCTCTCTCTCATAGGGTTTGCTCCAAGAGGTGGAGATTGGTGGAGAGGAGTTTGCGTGGAAGTGAAGCAACCTTCTCTTACAAACTTGGCTTGGGAGAGAGCTTGGATCAAAGGTAGGCTTTAGGAGATTTGAGGGTTTTTGAGTCAGGGTTTTGTATAAATCCCTGAAATGAGTTTAAACGGAACCCTAAGTGATTTTGATCTAAGCTATTGCATGAACCACAAAGAAATTTGGATTATATGAGTTTTTATTATTTCGAAAGAGGGTTTTTCGGTTAGGTGGGTTTTGATCTCAATTGATCTCTTGTAGCCCTAATTGGTGGATAAGCTGACGCGTTGGGTGACTCAGATTGGAGTTCCGACGAGTCTACGTAGAGATATTGGGGAAACACCTCATTTCGGCTTCGTTTGTGGTGGGTCGAGGGTGATCGGCGACCATAAAACATGAAACTTAAGTTGTAGCCTTCCGGCATCACTACGAGGTGGGTGGAGCTATCCGAAATCATCGGATTTCTCATCATGTCTATGTCGCCTTTTTTGAGCATATATGTATACATGTGACATTCATGCATTGTAGGGTTATTGTGATATGTGGCTAGGATGTGGGATCTCTTGTATGCTTTCAGTGTAAAGTGCATATGGAATGATAATAGGCAATGCATATAGAAACCCTATAAATGTATGAATTGAGTGTTGGACTATGACAATAGTAAACAAGGTGACATTGTGACATTGTGACAAGAGGAAATGAATAGCACCTAAGAACATGGTATGCTAGGCGAGGTAAAACCTTATGAGCATTGTGGCAATAGTGGCATGGTATCCTCAAAGTAGAGGATTGGATTATACTCACATTGCGTCTATTATGCTTGAGGGTGGTCGCTCCATCTCAAGCGGTGAACTCCGGAGTGGTCACCAACTGGGTTGTAGCGGAATTCTCCCAGTAGACGGTCCCGTTGGGTTGTAGTGGAATTCTCCCCGATAGAAAGGGATTTGGGTGGTGAGTGGGGTTAACCATGAGTTAACCGAGAGAATTGGGTAAAGGCAAAAGGTAAAAGTGAAATGCATGCATCATGAGCATATACTTGTTGTTCAATTCTTGTACAGGCATTGTAGTAGCATGGTTTGCTATCTATCTCTTCTTTTCCTACATATGCCTGAGTAGACCGAGTGGGTGAGTCAGCGGGGTCGGCAGTCGAACCCATTGCCGAACCCACTGGGAGCTTTCATTAGTTCTCACACCGTTAACCTTGCAGATCCTAGCGCAAGCGAGGCAGTCGAGGATCACGGCAAGGGCATTGCGCCCTAGATAGCGGCTTTCCGAGTATAGTTTATACCCTACTCACTTCCATCTTTTGTATACGATGAAAAGTGTGAAGTAAATGGACATGTGTAAATGATGTAAATGATTAGGGGGTATATACTTTTGATGAAGGTTATGTAATGCATTTGGAAAAAGAGTGTAATATGTGGAAAACTGGTATTTGGTTAAAGGTAATCATGTATGATGTAATAGTGGTAGTATTTTCACTTGCTTGGTAATTGCTTGCCTTCGAGCAAGCCATGTGTATCTAAGTTCTTCTTGTTTGAATTGTTATACATGTTGATGTTGTTGAGCCTTGGGCGGACAGGGGAGGTGTTTTCCGTTCGGCGTCTGTAAACGTACCCAAACCGACCAAATTGGCGGTCACGGGGCGTGACAGTTATGAGCATAGTAAAGCAGTTTGGGCTTCGGGGTAAGTTGAGTCCTCGATATATTAGACTGTATGAGATTTTGGAGCGCGTGGGACCTTTGGCATATCGACTCGCGCCACCACTGAGGCTTGCTAGAGTTCATAATGTGTTTCACATATCCACACTCCAAAAAAAGGTATATATGTACATGATGCGAGGAATGTCCTTCAGTATGAACCGGTGGAGCTTCAAGAGAACATGACGTATGAGGAGTACCTAATGTGCATTCTTGCTCGCGAGGTGAAAGAATTACGAAATCGCATTATCCCTTATGTCAAAGTGCATTGGACAAATCATGACGAGCATGAAGCCACTTGGGAGCTGAAAAGCTCAATGAAAGTGCGTTTCCATCACCACTTTGTCGATTCCAATTGAGATATGCTTTTAGTTTCACGGATGAAACTCTTTTAAGGGGTGAGGGGTGTAGTGTACCGAACATCTGCAAATTATAGAGTTCTAGTGAAAAGTGCCTTAAGAAGCCGTTCAAATAGTCCCGACAAGATTTGGAGAATAATCGAATGTTTTCGGCACAAATTGGCACGACAACGGATTTTAAATATCAAATCTACCAAAGTTGCAGATTCTGCATTGAGTACCGGTACTGAGTTTTGGGTACTGGTATGCAATATAGATAGTGGGAAGTGAGCTCTCGCGCATTGAGGAGCCGAGACTTGAATACCAGAAAAAGATCTGTGAATTTTGTATTAGGTACCAGTACTAGAGTCTGGGTATTGGTACGTAATAAAATGCTGGGAAGTCAGCTCTCGGGTTTGTGGAATTTTAGTTTGGGTACTGGTTGTTAGGTCTATGTGTTGGCAAGTTTCGTGGGTCGAGTCGGAATCTTGAAGAAGTTCGGAGCGGAGTATTGAACTAAATGCACCCTTTTGAGGTTGAACCTCTTTTTGGGTGCCCTGGTTGTGCGCTTTTTTGTTAAGTGATTCTCTTTTCTAATGTTCCACTAATGGCTGAGGTGCCTGAGATGGAGAGAATTGGAGGATACTTAGAAGCGCGATGGGAGGCCCAACAGGTGCGGGAGTGCAGGCTTAGGTGCTTGCGGAGGTGAAGCTTAGGTGCTTCGAAGTTAGTGCGGCTTAGGTGCTGCGGTGAGCTTAGGTGTTCGGGTGCTAAGCTTAGGTGCTTGGCGGCAGTTTATGCGGCTTAGGTGCTGCGGTGGTACTTCTTATAGTACTTATACCACTAGGAAGCGAAACCTCACAACATCTTTTGGTTCCTTATCTTGAGGTTCGTTTCGCCTCTAGTTTAGCTGTATAATTAAAGTTTAAAGTTATAGAGCTAAACTAGATTTTCTCCGAAAAACATCTTTTATCCAAAAACTAGTTTAGGCTCGGAGATCCCAAAGAGTTTATACATAAAAGCACTACGAACTAGTTAATCTCTTCGGGTTATCGAATAAATATCTGAAATCTTAGTTAACCTCAGCTTAATCTTTCAAATAAAGGTTTTTGTCGTGGAACATGGCCTTGTTCCTTACAACAGGTCCCATGTGGTACTGCCTTCTAAAAAGACGCTTCAAGGACATGGGACCTATCCGACAACGAACAAGGCCTTGTCCCGAACATGGCCATGTCGCACTTCGAACATGGCCTTGTTGGTAGTTTGAAGACGCGTTTGCAACTACCGACATGGGACCTGTCTTTTCAGAACATGGCCATATCGTTACGTTAAAAGCGACTTTTACGTAACAAAACCTAAAATGTTTGAGAATCTTTGAAAGATTAGTTAATGTTGAACTTTTGTACTAAGATTCTAGATATTAATTCATACTTAGTGGCATTTGTTCTAAATTTCGAATGGATGCGTAGCACTAAGTACAAAATGCACAAAACGCAGGAAAGGCTAAGAAGCTTCAGAACCTAAGAAGCTAGNGTGGGTTTTTCTCCAAGTTGGAGTTTTCCCACGTAAATCTCGGTGTGTTTTTTATTTTACGCATTTATTTTTATTGTATCGAGATTTGTGGTTTTTGGCCTTTCACCTATTCACCCCCCTCTAGGTGATAGATACAATCTAGATAGATCCTTGGGCTATTCAAAACTTTCACTGGTACTACGAATTGGATGTCGATACGCAATAGAGTGACAGAAAACCCAACGTTCGGGTTCTGTGGAACTAGGAACCGGTACCAAAACCAGCACTGCCATGTAGCGGCACACAAGTTCGAGTATCGGTACACAGTGTCCCGAAATGCCAGTTTTGACTGGCTAAGTGAGTGAGAGTTTGGGGGGCTTGCTGCAATTGTGCAATCTATTATAAAAGAAGGGGGACCGACCCTTTTCCTCTCTTTGGACACCAAAGAGAAAACTCTTTCTCCCATACTACTAGAAAATTAGTCATTAATAGCATTTATTTATACTTCTAAACGATCAACAAATGCTGCTAAAATTTTAGCAGCATATGACACCAAATGCTGCATATGCCAATGTTGCTAAAAGTATTAGCAGCATTTATAATAAATGTCGCCAATGTAAATCAATTAGTGTCATTAGGAACATACCGTTAAAAAGAATTAAATGCTAATTTTAAATTATTTATTAGTGGCACATAAATATAATGCCGCTAATACAAATATCTGATTTTAGAAACTAAAATTTTAAAATTTTAATTTTATTTTTAATTTTTTTGAGATGCTATCCGCTTTGTTTATTTCTTTTAGAAATAAACTTTGGTGGAAATGTGAATCAATTAGGATTCGAACTTGAGACCTCGCATACCAACCACCAAGTCCTTTGCACCACTTGCGCTAGCGACTATTAGTTATGTATGTTTTAATTTTTTAAATTTTCAGTCTTATATTTTAAAATTTTAAATTCTAAATTTTAAATTTTAAATTTAGATACTTAACTTAAATTTTTAATTTTCAAATATCAAATTTTAAGTTTCAAAACTTATAGTTTTAAATTTGAAATTTTAAATTTAAAATGAATTTAAAAATTTTAAAATTAAAATTTTAAAAATAAAAATTAAATATTAACATTTTAGAATTTAAAATTTAAAATATAAATTTTAAAATTTTAAAATTTAAATTATGAGTTTAATTTTTAAAATTATATATTTCGAATTTTAAACTTAAATTTTAAAATTTTAATTCTAAATAAAAAGGGATATATTAATAATTATATATTAATTAGTAACGATATTTAGCAACAGTGCTGCTAGTTTATTATATTTAGCGGTATTCACTAATTTATACTACTAATTTATCCTATTTTGCAACATTAATAGTAAATTACTGCTAAATAATTAAATCTAACGGCAATTATCAAGTAATGCTGCTAGATATATTAATTAGCATGATTTAAATAAATGTTGCGGATCAAATATTGCGGCATTTAGCAATACGTGCTGCTATTACATTTTGTGTCATTTTTTATAAAATGCTTGAAACTTCAGCGGGATTCACTAATTTATGCTGCTAATTTATTGTATTTTGCAATATTAATAGTAAATTGCTGCTAAATTATTAAATATAGGTACCGGTATATAGTACAAAAGCTGGGAACTAAGCTCTCGTGTTCTAAGGAATTGTAGACTCGGTATCGGTACTAACTTGCAAACTTTGTATTGGGTACTAGTACTGGGAATTGGATATCGGTACACAATAGAGTGACAAAAAACCCAACGTTCGGGTTCTGCGGAACTGGGAACCGGGTACTGGAACCAGCACTGCCGTGTACGATACGCGTGTTCGAGTATCGATACGTAGTGTCCCAAAATGCCAATTTTGGCTGGCTGGGTGAGTGAGAGTTTGAGGGGTTTGCTGCAATTTTGCAACCCATTATAAAAGGAGGGGGACCATCCCCTTTTTCCCTCTTTGGACACCAAAGGAAAAGCCCTCTCCTCCTCTCTCTCACTCTTTTCTCTCTTCTCTCTTTCTTCCTTGGAGCTTTCCAACCCTAGGAGTTTTGAGAAGCTAGTTTGGAGGAAGGATTGCAGTCAGAGAACCCTCTTCTTGAGTAAGAAGAAGGAGTGAGCTTGTGGCGAAGGTGAGATTTTTGGGATTTAAAAACTAGGGTTTTGGATTTAGGGTTTCTAAATGGATTTTTATCAAACCTAGGCTAATCTTGACTACAAATTGTAGAGATTAGCAAATAGAATTGGGTTTTTGCCATAGTTTTCGGAAACCCTGGGTTGAGAGAGGGTCTTTGGATTTAAGGGGTTTAAAAATTGTTTAACCCTTTAAAACCGTAATTAAGGGATTGGAAATCATGGGGGACAACATGATTCCATGAAATAAAACTGTTTTAAGGTTCAAAAATGGTAACAAACCATTTCTCTTGTGTTAGGGCAAGAAGATTGGAGATAAGCTTGTGGCATAAGTAAGAAGGCTCTATTTGCAAGTGACTACAAGCAAATAGAGTGCATTATCGAGCTTAAGGTGGGTTGTGTGCATCGAAGTAACTTGGTCACCTCTCATGTCTAAAGTGTAGTATTGAGACTTAGTGGCTACATGATGAAAACTTGTGGGAATAAACACATGTAGCATTGATTACTAAATGTATAAGTGGATGTACTTGCATGTAATAAGTAATGCATGCTAATTAGGACGCTAATTTTCAAGGGATGATTGTATGCATGCATGGTTGAGTAAACCAATGTTATGGACTAGGTAGAAGATTGATTTTCTCTAGGGATATTAGAGAACTTGATACATGAAAATAGAAAACCTAGTGCTATCGGAACATAGCGGTGGAAAATGTAGTAGACAAGACACTACTTGAATCATATACTTGAATCATATGACATGAACTTAGAAATTGTAGGGTAAAGGAATGGACCCATGTAATGGACCTATGTAACCTAGAATGAAGGAATTCCGAAACTCCTAACAACTTATGACCGGGGATGTGCAAAATTTCCACCTAATGCTAAAGGGATGATTTGATGCCCACAAGCCTATGGTCGGGGGTGTGCGGAAAGCCACTGTCACGCCCCGCGACTGCCAATTGGGTCGGTTCGGGTACGTCTACAGATGCCGAACTGACAGAACCTCCCCTGTCCACCCAAAGCTCAACACAACATGTATAACAATTCACACAGATAGTATTCGAGTATACATGGCTTGTACAAGGACAAGCAACAACCAAGCAAGTGAAAGTACTACTATTACATCCACATATGTATCTTGATTAAATTTAACCAAATACAAGCTTTCTACATATTTACATTCTTTTCTTTTTCTAAATACATCACATGTCCTTCAACAAAACATATGCCATTTACATCATTTATACATATCCATTTACATCACACTTTTCATCAAATACAAAAGATGGAAGTAAGTAGGGTATAAACTATACTTGCGGAGCCGCTATCTAGGGCGCGATGCCCTTGCCGCGATCCTCGACCATCCCACTCGCGCTAGGATCTGCAAGGTGGTGTGAGAACTAATGAAAGTTCCGAGTGGGTTCGGCTGCCGACCCGCCGACTCACCCACCAGGTCTATTCAAGCATATGTAGAAAAATAAGAGATAGATAGCAAACTATACTAATGCTACTACAATACCTGTACAAGAAACAAGTATATGCTCATAATGCATGCATTTCACTTTTACCTTTTGCCTTGGCCCAATCCTCTCGGTTTACTCATGGTTAACCCCAACTCACCACCCAAATCCCTTTCTATCGGGGAGAATTTCGCTACAACTCGACGGGACTGTCTACTGGGGAGAATTCCGCTACAACCCAGTTGGTAACCACTCCGGAGTTCACCGCTTGAGGTGGAGCAACCACCCCCAAGCATAATAGACCCAAGGTGAGTATAATCTAATCCTCTACTTTGAGGATACCATACCACTGTTGCCACAACGCTCATAAGGTTTTACCTTGTCTAGCATACCATGTTCTTAGGTGCTATTCATACCCTCTAGTCTCAATGTCACATTTATTTATTAATGTTATAGTCCAACATTCAATTCATACATTTATAGGATTTCTATATGTATGGTCCATTATCAATTCATATATTTTTTTACATTGAAAGCATACAAGAGATTCCATACCATAGCCACGTATCACAATAACCCTATCATGCATGAATGCCACAAGTATACATATATGCTAAAAAAAGGCAACATAGACATAATGAGAAATTCGATGATTTCGGATAGCACCATCCACCTCATAGTGATGCCGGAAGGCTAAAACTCAGGTCTCACGATTTATGGTTGTCGATTACCCTCGACCCACGGCAAACGAAGCCAAAATGAGGTTTTTCTCCAATATCCTGACGTAGATCGTCGAAACTCCAATCCGAGTCTTCCAATGCGTCAGTTTATCCACCAATTAGGGCTACAAGAGATCAATTGAGATCAAAAACCCACCTAACCACAAAACCCTCTTTTGAACCCTAGAAACCTATTTATTGCAAAGATACTCCCAACTCTTCATGATTCATGTGATAATCAAGGTAGGTTTACCTAGGGTTCCACATAAACTCATTCCTAAAGGATTTACACAAACGCTAACTCAAAAATCTTTAAAACCTCATGAGGCTTACCTCTAATCCAAGCTCTCTTCCAAGCCAAGCTTGTAAGAGAAGGCTACTTCACCTTCAAGTGAGCTCCTCTCCACCAATCTCCACCTTTTAGAGCAAACCCTAGGAGAGAAAGAGAGTCTTCTCTAATGTTGTGGGTGTGAGGGGAAATGAGAGGAATGGCTAAGACCTCTCATATAAACACTCCCAAAGGACATTTGCACCAAGGCCCCTCACAATTATAACATTCTAGACCAACTCAGAATTTTTCGTGTATGGGGTTCAGACCCTACAACTAGGGTCCGGACCCCGAGAGCACTTCCAGCACAACAAGCTTGGAATTTCACCAACTTCGCTCTCCAAGGTCCAAGCACCTATTAAACCATTCTGAAATGTCCAGGACATCCAACCGACCTCTCCAATTCGTTCATTACCACGCTTCGGTCAATTTGACTGAAGTTCGGTACATCCTACCAAAGTTTCGGTATGTTACAGCCACCTAATACCAAGGTGAGGGGTGAGATGGATGAACTCGCTACCAATAACTGTAAGATATCGAATTTCGACGATATTAGCTAACCTTGGCCAAATGGGCCAAAGTGGGCGATTAAATGAATTGGATAAGTTCCATTCGGTGTTTCGACATGTTTGGAAGAGTAAAAATGAGTTCCAAAGGTGTTGGATTGGTTTTAGCGTTGCTCGGTGCGAAAAGAACCGAAACAGCTTAAGAAACAGCATTCTTGTGAGTGTGTACCGGTACAGCGCTTGGTGGCTGTACCGGGTACAACATCGGCGGAACAGTGCTCCAATGGTCTGTACGGACAAGGCGCTTTACCGGTACAAAAACCGCGCGACCGAGCAACCCGAGCTCGGTGTTTGCCTCTCTGTTCGCTGATTCGCAGTGCTTGTAACGTACAAGCGAAACCGATGTACGCGTACAAAGGCGGCCAAGCAGGGGGTTAAGTTGCAATCTGTTGAGAAGGGAGGCTTGTTTAGCATTTGTACAATAGAGGTTATATCCCTTTCTCTCAGCTTCTCTCCATCTTCAACTCTCCCCCAGCTCACTCTCTCTTCTCTAGCTCTCTCTCTCTCTAACGATAGGAAGGAGGGAGAAGAAGAGAAAGGAAAAAGAGAGGAAAAAGAAGGAGAAGAAGGAAGAAAAGGAAGGAGAAGAAGGAGAAGAAGGTTTTGGAGCTTTTCTTCACCTCATCCGCTTAGGGCTTGCTTGGAGAAACCCTAGAGGTAAGCCTTAACCTAGTTTTGGATTTCTAGGGTTATGGATGGTTTTTTTGCTTTTGATGGTTCAAATGGGAAACCTAATGAGTTTAGAGATGATGGATTTAGCTCACATTGAAGCTAGCACCCATGGTTTTCCTCATTTATGCTAAACCTAGGTTTTGAGAGGGTTTTGTTACTTAAGTATGGTTCAAATGGGAACCATTGGAGCTTAAGAGAAGGTTCAATCCCAAGTTTGGAGCTTGAAACCATGATCTCTCTATTGTTGCTAAACCTAGGGTTAGATTTGGGGATTTTGCTAATATTAGGGTTTGATCTCTTTTGAGGATTTGGAAACCTAATTCCTATGCTTATAAACGCGTAGGCGAAGACGGTTCGTCGATCCGACTAGTGAGTGCGAAGATATCGCTATTTGGTGCGCTAAAGGGTTAAAGTTAACCCAACGAAAAATTAAGCGGCGACAAGACTAGCACGAGGACGCGTCTCGGAGTGTTTTCGGCATCACCCAAGGTGGGGGAGTGCCATCCCGAAGTCATCGGGCAACCCTCTATGTCTAAGTTTAAAGTTGATCTATTGCATCTTGCTTATGTTCATATAGGGTTAGAAAATGATTATTGTTGCTTATACTTGCATGCTAGTAGTTCAATAAATATATTTTGCTTGGTTGGTTATGATCTAGTATGCATGATGATTGTTGATGAAAACTACATGTTGAGAATCTAGACCCTATATGAGATGATTAATGTTTATGTTGCTAAAGAACTAGTATGATGAAACTAGTGTTAATAATGAGTCAAAATTGATGAGTGACATCTAGTTTAGAAAACTATGACAAGTGGCATCTAGTTAGAAAAACTATGATGATTGACATTGATGATGTTCCTTGAGATGATCACGTTAGTGTAGTTGAGACACTATGAGATTGGGTACATGTATACCTTGCTTCCATGATGATATTACCCTCAAAGGGGTTGTTGTTGTTGCTCGTGAGATGATCTTGCTCACATTGCCTGTCTGCGCTTGGTGGGGTCGCTCCCCTCAGGTTGTGCGCTCCGGAGTTTGGTCACTAGAGAGGCAGCCCTGCTCGCTGCTCGGATAGCCGCTTGTTATCCGCAGGCGTACTCGGGGATCGACCAGTTTGGCATCCCTAGGAGATTGATATGTGAGCATTGCTTGTGAACCTTGCGTTCACTTGAGGATTGGGTTACCCCTTGAGTCTTACCCATGATTGATGTTCATAGTAGCTATTTATTGTTCATTTCAGCTTGTTTGCCTACCTAGTAGCATGTTTATAGCTTGCTATGATAGCCGTCGTAGATGTTGATAGTTGCTTACTTACCCAGCTCTATTATTTGTTCATGCATTCACGATTCCAGATTGAGGCATAGCTTGATATAGTGGTTACATACTGCTTTCAGTTTAGCTCAGTTTTATATATATTGCATATATATCTCTCTATGCCTGCTTGAGACCTAGTGGGTAGATCGGCGGAGTCGGCGGCCGAACCCACTGGGAACTATTCGTAGTTCTCACCCCCGTGTGGCTTTGGGGGTACAGGTACACTGGACAGCGGGCCTTCGGCGATGGATCGTGGTAAGGGCATAGCGCCCTAGCTTTTGGTAGATAGCCTACCTTACCTACTTGCATTAGCTCTATACCCTGTACTTTTGGTTATCTTTTGAGAGTAGATGTTGTATAGGGTGAGGTTTTGGAGAGTTCATGATGTATATTCATTTGAGAAAAGAATGCGAGTTGTATTAAATGATTAAAGTTTAAAAATGTTATCGAAAGAGGTTAAATGTTTCAATTATGGTTTAAATAGCTAAGTTTCTCTCTTTTGTATACTTGTATGATTTTACTTGTATCGCTTGCTCTAGTTGGTTATAGCACTGTTTGTGCTTTCGTTTCGTTGTTGATTGTGTATGAATGCAAGTTGTTTTCCTGGGGACTTGTTGTACACAATCCGTTGCTTAGCCTTGGGCGGACAGGGGAGACTCTGTCCGTTCGGCGGTCGCGCACGCCGCCCTCGAATCGGACCAAATTGGTACCGTTTTCGGGCGGTGCGGTCTGGGGCGTGACAATAACTCTGGCGGTCGGGGGTGCACGGAATGACACCTAATGCCAAAGGAAGATGCGACTTCACAAGTTGAGGATTTGCGGCCGGGGGTGGACGATAACCTCGCCACCTAATGCCTATAAGAGGATGGCGGTGCTCCACTAACAATTGTCTCATGGATGAGATAGGTAATAGGGTGAGAAGGTGGAACTGAGAGAGTAAATGGAATTTACATTACTAATATAGGATGTAATGTATGTTTGTAATTGAGGCATAAGCTATTCGTGTTTATATGATTGTATTGGACTAACCCGTATTTTCTTTGCCTTCTTTGGACCTAGTGGGTCGAGCTTTTCTCTTGGGTGGCCATACCTACTGGGAACTATTTATATAGCTCTCACACCCTTGTTTTTCAGGTCCATTTGAGCCGGACGCGGCGAAGAGAGGAAAGGGTGTGGAGCAGTAGATAGCGTCCTTCCCTTTTTTGGTTTTATTTTCATAGATGTACCCTCTTTGGAATAATGTAATGAATGAAAAAACAGGTGAACTGTATTTTGAGGTGTAAATTTGAATGTAAAAGCATATATACAAATAGATGGAATGTTGTATTAGAGATGATATTACATATGTTGTGTGATGCTTATCTTACACAATTCATGTATCCCATTCCTATTTGGAATATTTTGTGTATGCATGTTTGTGACGCCTTGGGCGGGTAGGGAAAGACCCTATCCGTTCAGTGGGTTTTGTGCATGTGCCCATGCGGGCTCTTTCTACCTATTTGGTGAAGGGATGGCAAGGCGTGACATATGGAAAGCAACAAGATCCAAAAGTACAAAGATGTGAATAGTCGGGATCCTCTTTTAAAAGAATTGAATATGGGCTTTTCTTGCCCAGTGCTGCAGACAGAAGCTTATTGATCAAATAATTAATGGTGGTGAAAGCCTCTACCCAGTAGCAGTAGGGCATTAAGGCCTCAGATAGTATAGTGAGCCCGAGTTCCACAATGCAGCGATGCTTCCCTCAGATAGAACTAAATATGTTCTAGTGTGCTCGGACATGAAAGCTGGTGTTGGATACCGCAATTGCGAAGATGAGATAGAAAGACATTACTAACAAATTAATTCACCCCCGCCATCCGATTGAAATTTTTTAATTTTTCTTTCAAATTGATTTCAACCAATTTTTGGAAGGTGAGAAAAATATCCAAAAAATTTGATTTGCACTTTAATGGATATAATCAACAGTAACGAGAAAAATCATCAATAAATACTACGTCATATTGAAAATGTTTCACTGAAGATACCAGCGCAGGTCCCTAAATGTCACAATATAATTTATTCAAAGGAAAAGAGTATTAAGAATCAGATACATAGAATGGTAATTTTGAACTTTTGGTGATTTGACAGCTTGTATACAAAGTGCCAAAAGACTTAGTTACTGAAATAAAAGTATTACTCTGCAAATGGTGCAAGATTTGGCTATTCGGGTGGCCTAATTGATGATGCCAAGTGAGTTCATTGGTCACCTTATTTCGCTGACAGAAGAAAGCTGTAACGTGCGGATCTTTATTAGTGTATAACCCTTGATGATAATTTCCTTTCATTAGTACTTGGTGTGTCCTAGAATTCTTAATAGAAAATCCAGATGCATCAAATTTAAAATAGCATGGATGATCTTTTGTCAATTTGAAAACAAAGAGAAGATTTTTTTTCATTTGCAGGACAATTAGGACATTAGGATGTGAAAAATGATGAATACCATTACCAAAAGAAGTGGTTCCCACATGAGTAATTGGTAGGGAAGTTCATTCTCCTACCATCACACTATCAGATCCGAAATAAGGAACCAAGTTAGTAAGGTTATCTGGCTTATCTGTGATATGAGCATTGGCACTAGTGTCGGGATGCCATTCATCATCATGCACGTCAGTGATATGGAGAAAAGCTAGATTGCGGGGAATGTCATCACTTTGATAGCTGTTATCGATATGAAACTAGCATCGCAGAGCATCATGGCCTCGCTTTTTACAAATTTGACAAGTGAGAGGATTGCTGCCGGTAGAGGAAGTCTAGGCTGCGCGATTAGCCCCAGGCGGTGGAGTAGATTGATAGTGCCCTAATATGCCACCTTGGGTCATTTGAGGAACATACGACATCGGGAGTTGAAGTTAGGGCCCCTATCTTGGCCTCTGTGCCGATTGCTTCCGTAGACACATCAGGAGCTGGGCTTAAGTATCGCTTGATTCATAGTTCATAGCTTTAGAGTTGGGGAACCACCTCCGTATATAGTGGAATAGGAGGTCGGAATATAGTTGTCTTGAACGGGACATAGCTTTCATCGAGCCCTTCTAGTAACCTAAAAACTTTGGTCGAATCCGAAACAGGTTTGCCAATAGCTTGCAGTTGATCACAAATTGACTTAAAATTACGAAGATAAGTAGGTAAATGATTATTCCTTTCCTGATGTGTTGTAGCTGTGCGAGTAGGTCGAATTCACGAGCGATGAAGCTTGATGTGATTGGTTAACACTGTCCACACTTCAGCTGCAGTTTGAAGACCGACGGCATAGCCGAGAACCTCTTCGGAGAAAGTGCCCATGATCCATGATTTCACAAGGCGATCAGTCCGTACCCAAGATGTATAGTTTGGGTTGTTGACAGTGGCTCCACTTTCTGAAGTCGACATCTTAGGTGGTGCGATAGTCTCCCCCATGAGGAAACAAAGTAAGTTCTAACTCTCGATCAGTGACAATACTTGTGTTTCGCAAAGCAGATAGTTATTGTCATTGAGCTTCAATGTAACGAAATTTGCCACATTAATAGCAGAGGGGAAAGAAAATTTCGGATTAGATAAGGATGCCATTTTTTTTTAAAAAAAAAGATTGTTGGTGCCCTGGCGTGGTTCTGATACCATAAAGAAATTAGTAGACCACACACTTTATTGAATGTCCTGTTGAGAAACTTATACAACTAAATAAGTACTTCTTACTCCAATATTGTGGAGGAGGTTACAACCATACACTCTCAAGAATAGAAAACAAATTTACAAATTCTAAAAATATTAGGTCGTGTTTGGTGTGGTTGAATCCTTTGGTATAGTTGGATTATCCTCTTGATTCTGAATTGATTTTGATTTAGTAGGTTGGTTGATCTGGCTCAATGTGGTTTGCTTTGATGCTTCAATAGAGAGCACTAACTAATTAAGAATTCAAGGCTCAACGTCAGGGCGTTAACTGGTTACTTCATTTGATTTATTATAACAGGATCACTTTTGCTGTTCATCCGATGCTTTCAATTTCTTTAAAAGTGATGAATTATTAAGATTACTACTTCTAATTTATTTTGTTAGTGTGCAATTTATCAGAGCATGTCTTAATTATTAGGCTGAATGGAATTCATTTCATTGGAAAATTAAATAGCATTATTAGCGATCAATGTGGGATCCATGGCTAGTATAACGTCCATTTCATTTTTCTTT
>NC_033633.1:8755608-8810608 GCF_001540865.1 Ananas comosus | reverse complement strand
TGTACTTTGCTCAGATACTCCTAGATGTTCTTTTATCTTGCTTTATTTACTGTTTTATTGTAGACGCCTTATACGTTTTAGACGTATGGCAGGTCTGGACACGTGCCGGGCGGGTTTCCGCCGGGTCTCGGGGCGTGACAGATTAATTTGGTATCAGAGCCTAGGGTTGAGTCTTAGTGGATCTAGCAAACCTTAGGCTGGTTGGACTATAGGAGATAGGCTCGTGAGAGACGAGGTCTATTTGACTTGTAAGTAAAAGTATCACGATTGGGTTGTAATATAACTCTCAAAAGTTGGAGTTTAATCGAAGTGTATGGCTTCTAACTTCGCGGAGGGTTATGTTGGCGGCCGACAACGTAACATCGGGAGTTAGTACTAAAGAACACTTCCTTACTTTCGCATGATTTGGGTATTATCTACTTGAGCGGGGATTCGCTAGCGTGGGTTTTACTAACTTGCGCTTTTATGATGTTGTAATGAGATGCCGATTACTCGCTCTAAGTCGGTTGGAGCGGACAATGCGGCAAATCTTGAGGAGGTCGAGACCTCCGCTACCTCCGGATCCGGCGAGATCCGTGAGTTGAGTAGCCAACTTGCGGCCCTCACCGACTTGGTGACTCAGCAGGCGGAGGCGGCCCGACAGCAGACAGAGGCAGCGCGCCGACAGGAGGCGCGGATGAAGCACCTGGAGGACCTACTGCTGCAGCAGGCAGCGGTTAGGAAGGCTCAGGTTCCTTCACCACCCGCGCCGGTGGAGGTGGTTGCACCCAGGGTGTCGTCCCCTGCACTCGACACTTCGCGGACGGCACCTGCGGATGCGCCTCGGGAGGAGGTGGTCGCGGCACCACCAGTTCAGGTGCCTCTGTCGGGGGCAGTTTTCCCCGCGTTAGTTGAGAGAGCAGAGTCGGACCGGCTCTTGGATCGCCTCAATGAGTTCAGGAGGTACAGTCCCTGGATCTTCGACGGAGAGAAGGTTGACCACTGGATCGTGGAGAAATGGTTGATGCACATGGAGAAGCTCTTCCACGACACCTTGTGGAGGAGAGGGATCGAGTTTGGCTCGCCACACACCACTTGGACGACGAGGCCTACTGCTGGTGGTTGGACATTCAGAAGAACTGCAGCACGGATTTGGCGGCTATTTTTTGGAAGAAGTTCAAGAAGCTTCTTTTGGCGCATTACTTCCCTGACAGTGTCAAGAGGAAGATGGAGCAGGACTTGCGCAACTTGCGCCAGGGAGACCGGACTGTATCCGAGTTTGAGAGGGAGTTTTCTCGGCTTCTACACTGCGCGCCTTTCGTCGTGCTGGACGACGAGGACAAGGCTCGCATCTTCGAGCGACGATTGCGACCGTCTATCTTCCGGTTCGTGCAATTCTCTAACCTCCAAACCTACCGGGAGGTGGTGAATTGCGTGCTCATTGTGGAGAGCGGTGCGGCGAATGTGCAAGAGCGGAGAGAAGGCATGGACAAGGGCAAGGGCAAAAGGCCCGCGGCTGAGGGTGCGAGTCAGACCTACTTTAGAAGGCCGCCGAAGCACTCTAGGAGCCAGCAGCGTGGGTGCGGCTCAGCAGCACAGCGAGGAGTACTGATCGACGCCGGACCCCCCTAGTGCGTGATCTGTGGTGGTCCCCATATTCCACCGCAGTGCCCACAGCGGGGAGGGAGTTATTTTCTGTATGGCCAGGAGGGCCACTTCCGGACCGAGTGCCCGAGTGGTTCGTCACCGACACTGTCGACTGCATCGGCACCGGCTCTACCAGCCGCCAGCCAGGGGACTCCATCGGCACAGTACTAGCCTGGATGGTCATCCGTCTAGCGTCAGAGCGAGGGATCTCGACAGGCCCCGAGTGGGCGCATGTACGCCGCTCAGACAGAGGAGGCGGCAGCAGCCGAGGATGTGGTTGCAGGTATCATTTTATTAGATGGCATTCTAGTTCGTGCATTGTTTGATACCGGTGCATCACATTCATTCATAGATTGACTGTTTGCCGAGTTCCATGGCATCACGACTATTTGCCAAGTTCCATGGCTTCCCTTTGGTTTCTTTGTTGCATCCGGGACAGGTTGTGGTACCCGATCACGTTTTGGATATTAGAGATTATTGCTCCAGTTGCCCTGTTCGGGTAGGAGACTGGATTATGCCCGTGGACTTGCTAGCCCTGCGCAAGCTAGGGGAGTTCGCTGTGGTCTTGGGTATGGACTGGCTAACCAAGTATTATGCCACGATCGATTGCAAGAATCGCACGGTTACTTTTAGAGAATCGGGGCAGACTGATGTTGTATTTAGAGGATGCCGGAGTTCACTGTTTGCGATGGCGATCAGTTCGTCTCGAGCTAGACAGCTGATCAGCAGAGGTTGCATAGCCTATTTGGCTAGTGTTGTGCTAAGGGGCGAGGATGACACCCCTAGGATTAAGGATATTCCGGTGGTGCGGGAGTTTCAGGATGTGTTTCCAGCTGAGCTACCGGGTATGCCACTTGATAAGGAGATTGAGTTTGTCGTAGATCTCGTTCCTGGGACTACCTGTCACGCCCCGGATATCACATTCCCCGGGCACGTCGACAAATCCGCCTCTGTGCCAAATTGGTAGTGGTTTCGGGGCGGGGCAAGAGCTGAGGGCACAGCTGCAGGATTTGTTGGACAAGGGCTTCATTCGACTGAGCGTCTCGCCTTGGGGAAAGCCAATTTTGTTCGTCAAGAAGAAGGACGGATCACTGCGCCTATGTGTGGATTATCGTGAACTTAATAAAGTCACGATTAAGAATAAGTATACGTTGCCGAGGATTGACGACTTATTTGATCAGCTTCAAGGATCGAGTATGTATTCCAAGATAGACTTGCAGGCGAGATACCACCAGCTAAAGATCAAACCCGAGGATATATCGAAGACGGCTTTTAGAACACGATATGGACATTATGAGTTCACTGTTATGCCGTTTGGGCTTACTAATGCCCCGGCAGCTTTTATGGATTTAATGAATTGTATTTTTAAGCCTCATCTAGATAGGTTCGTCGTGGTGTTCATCGATGACAACTTGGTTTATTCCCGAAGTGATGCAGATTACGAGAAACATTTCAGGCTTGTACTTCAAATATTTCGAAAAAATGAGCTTTATGCCAAGTTGAAAAAGTGTGAATTTTGGCTTCGAGAGGTGGCATTCCTTGGACATTTCATTTTGGGGTCGGGTATAGCCGTGGATCCTAAAAAAATTGAGGCTATCAAGGATTGGCCGAGACCGACGAGCGTCACGGAGATACGGAGCTTTCTTGGATTGGCCGGCTACTACCGGAGATTTGTTGAGGGGTTTGCTAAGCTATCTAGTCCCCTCACGAGGCTCACGCATAAAGGTGTCAAGTTCTTTTGGAACGATGCGTGTGAAAGGAGCTTCCAAGAGTTGAAGCAAAGATTGACGACCACCCCGACCCTAACCCTGCCGGTTGCTGGAGCAAGGTATATGGTTTATAGTGAAGCTTCATTTAATGGATTGGATTGTGTATTGATGCAGGATGGCAAGGTGATCGCGTATGTTTCTCGCCAACTAAAGGAATATGAGAGAAACTATCCCACACATCATTTGGAGTTGGCGGCCGTAGTCTTTGCATTGAAGCTATGGCGCCACTACCTTTATGGCAAGCGGTGTGAAGTGTACACGGATCACAAGAGTTTAAAGTATCTATTCACTCAGAAGGAGCTGAACTTGAGGCAGCGCAGATGGTTGGAGCTGCTCAAGGATTATGATCTGACGATTCTTTACCACCCGGGCAAAGCTAACGTGGTGGCAGATGCGCTAAGTCGAAAATCGACGGAAAACTTAGCGATGCATGTTGTTACTCAACCGCAGTTGATCGAGCAGATACAGCGGTTGGAATTGGAGGTTGTAACTCCTGACACACCCTTGAGGTTGATGACTTTGGTAGTGCAACCTACACTTTTGGATAGAATTCAAGAAAAGCAAGTTCCCGACGTGGAGTTGCAAAAGATTAGAGATATAATGGTTGATGGTTGCACCGGTGAGTTCCTTGTGGATGACCAAGAATTGATGCGTTTTCGTGGACGGCTTTGTGTACTGGCGGATTCGGGAATTAAGGAGGATATTCTTCAAAAAGCACACTAGGCACCCTATGCTATACATCCGGGAGGCACCAAGATGTATAAGGACTTAAAGTTGCTCTACTGGTGGCCCGGGATGAAAAAGGATGTTGATGAGTTTGTAGCTCGTTGTCTAACTTGCCAACAAGTAAAGGCGGAGCACCGATTGCCCGCAGAAAAACTTCAGAGTTTGCCTATTTTTATGTGGAAGTGGGAGAAGATCACTATGGATTTTGTTATGGTATTGCCTCGTTCTTAGACCGGGCATGATGCTATTTGGGTGATCGTGGATAGGTTGACGAAATCGGCGCATTTCATACCTATTCACACTACTTGGATGGGGGAGAAGCTCGCACAAGTGTACCTCGATGAGATTGTGCGACTTCACGAAGTGCCTACTTCGATTGTATCTGATCGAGACACCCGATTTGTGTCTCACTTTTGGAGGAGTCTGCAGGACGCCTTAGACACCCGATTGGATTTCAGCACTGCTTTCCACCCTCAGAGTGATGGGCAGTCGGAGCACACCATACAGACCTTAGAGGATATGCTCCGAGTATGTATGATAGACTTTCAGGGAGAATGGTCGCAGCATCTACCGATGGCGGAGTTTGCTTATAACAATAGTTATCAAGCAAGTATCAAGATGGCACCCTTTGAAGCACTTTATGGACGGAAGTGTAGATCGCCACTTCATTGGAGTGAAGTTGGCGAGAGATTGGCTTTAGGCCCTGATGTGCTCCAGGAAGCTGAGGACAAGGTTCGTGTTGCTCGGGAGCGACTTTTGACGGCACAGAGTCGACAGAGGAGCTACGCCGATCGATGACGGCGAGACTTGGAGTTCCAAATTGGAGACCATGTTTTCTTAATGGTCTTGCCGACTAGAGGGATCAGGAGATTCGGGATTCGGGGAAAGTTGAGCCCCCGATTTATTGGACCGTATGAGATTTTGGAGCGGGTAGGCCCGGTAGTGTATCGACTTTCTCTACCGTCGAACCTATCGGGCGTTCACAACGTTTTTCATGTATCGGTCCTTCGAAAGTATATCTTCGACCGTGCTCATGTATTGGATGCTACACCTATAGAGCTGAGGGATGACTTGAGTTTTGAGGAGCAACCCGTGAGGATCTTGGCTCGCGAGGTGCGGAAGCTACGGAATCGGGATATTCCGTATGTGATGGTTCTTAGGAGTAACCACGAGGAGTGAGAGGCCACGTGGGAGCTTGAGAGCGCTTTGCAGGAGCGTTATCCCCATCTCTTCCAGATAGAGTCTTGAGGTACGTTACTTTTGAGTTTCGCGGACGAAACTCCCTTTTAGGAGAGGTGAATGTAACAAACTGGACATTTGCAAATTGCGAGGTTCGAGTGTTTTATCTGCGTTCCAAGTCTTTCTAGATATTCTGGAGGATCGTTGACGGTGTTCCGACCTATGGCTCGTATCCCGAGAATTGTAGTATTTAAAGTAGCGCTAAGGTCACCAAAGTGATGGACTTAGACTGCTCTCGGATTGCAGTTTGCTGGGCTGTGTACTGGTACACCTTGATGGTTGTACCGATACAGAAAGTGTACCGATGACAATTCGATGGTTGTACCGGTACAGATGGATTTTTCTGCCAACTCGAGCCTGGGGTTTGCGCGCACAGGGTTTTGTACCGGTACACTTTCCCGTATATCAGTACACAGTGCAGAATGCAGACTGCGTGATCTAAGGGATGTTTTTGCAATTGTAACCTATCTATTAATACCCCCACAGCCCTTAGAGGTTTCTTTGAGCCCTGACCTGTGGAGAAGAGAGGTAAGAGCTCCTCTCTTGTTTCCTTTCCTTTTTTTCTTGTGTTTTGTCTCATTTTGATCTTCTCCCTTTGCTCCTCTTTGCTTTTGGTTGGAGTACCTCCTTGAAGAGAGCACTAGAGTGAGGATTGGAGCTTGTGGAAAGAAAGAACTTTAACCCTAGCTTACTTGCAAGCTTGGTGTGGGGCCTTAGAGAGGTTAGTAAGCCTAACCTACTTCTTGATTCATGTTTTGGTAGATTTTACTATATGAAACCCTAGAATTGGAAATTAGGGTTAGCAATAGGGATTTTTGGATTTGAGGCTTTTTAATCTCAATTGATGGGCTTAGAACCTTTGTTTAGGTTGGATTTGAAGGACTCTAACTCCCATTTGGAGATCGAGAGAGTTTCCTTCGCATTCGGTGAGTTTTCTTCACCTTTGCTTGAGTTGCTTAATGTTTGAGCAATGGGTTGTTCGTAACGTTCGTGTATCTCTTTCTCTCTCTAGAGCTCCTCACACTTCTCTCTCTCTCTCCCTCTCTCTCCTTCTCTCACTAGGCTTGCTCCAAGAGGGGGCTTGGTGGAGAAGAAGACTTGTTGGAGGGTGAAGTTAGCTTTTCTGCAAGAAGTTGAGGAAGAAGCTTGAACTCAAGGTGAGTTCTTTTGGTTTAAAGCTAGGGTTTTGGGTTAATTTCTTCTAGTTGTTGTATCTAGAAGTTATTGTGATGGATTCTTTCATGAATATCCATGTATTATGAGGTATTTGGTGGATTATGGAAACCCTAGGGTCAAATTGGGGTTTTGCTAAGTATGAGATCTAACTAGGAATTGGTCTCTTGTAGCCCTAATTGGAGAGTAAATCGACACGTTGGGAAACTCGGCTCGAGATTCCATTGAGTCTACGCCAAGATATCCAGGAAAAACCCTATTTCGGGTTCGTTTGCCGTAGTCGAGGGAAGTAGGCGACCATAAATCACGAGACGTGGATCATAGCCTTCCGGCATCCCTACAAGGTGAGTGGTGCTATCCGAAACAGTTGAATCTCCTTTTATGTCTAAAGGTCACCATTGAGCATGTATGTATATATGTAGAATTCATGCATTGTAGGGTTAAAATGAGAATATGTTGATATATATATTGTTTGCATGCTTTTAGTATAAAGATGCATATAAGATTGGCAATGAGATATGGACATGTATGAACCCTATAGATGTATGAATTGAGACATGAATCGAGACATGAACTAGCCAAGTTAGAGAACATGGTGACATTATGACAAATGATTGATATAGCATTTTGTGGCATCGAATGCGAGAGAATGAGACACTTTGTGTGTTGTGGCATTTGTGAACATGGCATCCTCATAGTTGTGGATTGGATCATACTCACCTGTAAGTCTTGGCTTGAGGGCGGTCGCTCCCCCTCGAGCGATGAGCTTCGAAGTAGTCATCACTGGGTTGTAGTTTCCCCAGAGGACAGTCCCGTTGTATTGTAGCGAGTATCTCCCCGATAATAGGGATTTGGTTGGTGAGTTTTAGGGCGAAACCTACGAGTTAGCTGAGAGGATTCGGTATTGAGAATGGCAATCAGCATGCATCATGAGCATCATATATTGTTAGCATTCTTGTTCAGGCATAGTAGCTGCATTTGTTTAGTATGGTTACCTATCTATCTGTTTCTTCTACATATGCCTGTTTAGACCTAGTGGGAAAGTCGACGGGGTCGGCGGCCAAGCCCACTGGAAACTTTCTTGTAGTTCTCACCCCACTATTTTTACAGATCCAGGTTCGTGCGAGACGGTTGAGGACCGTGGCAAGGGTATCGCACCCTAGCTAGTGACTACCCGAGAATAGTTCATACCATGTTATTATCATCTTTTGTATATGATGAACAATGTTGTATAAATGATGTAAAAGACATGTTTTGGAGAATGATGATTATGTGACGGGCATATGAAAGAAAAGAATGAATGAATGTAAATTCTAGTATGCATGTATTTGATTAAATGTAATCAAGATACTTGTATGGATGTAATAGTTGTAGAACTTTCACTTTGGTTGTTGTTTGCCTTCGTGCAAGCCATGTATATCCATGTTTTCGCTTGCGCAAATTATATACATGTTGATACTTGTGTTGAGCCTTGGGCGGACAGGGGTTCACAAAGTCACATTTACCTTGTCTACCACAAGTATACCTCAACATGCAACTAATTGCTAAGTCTTCATCATTTCACAATTCATACAAGGTTAACAAGATCAAACTCTTGTTTATCTCTAACATGCTCTCTTTTATTACATAATAGGCAATACACCCACACGTTATTTAAAATGCAAGTCCATGTTATATACCTCTACTACATAAAGTATAAATGTCCTATACATAACATGTAATCTCTAACATGCTCTCTATTATTACATAATAGGGGAGATCATCATGAAGTGTCATTTTATGACTAAGTCCACATATAGGCCTCCACTACATAGAGCATGAATTTCACTACACATAACATGTATGTATTAGGTTTTCATAAATTCTAACATGCCCTATTGAGCATGAAATAGCATCTAATTATGTCTTAAAAACATAAGGAAGACATAGGGGAGGAGTTCACCCATTTCGGTGAGGTCAAACCCACCGGATGATCTTCGAACCCCTTCGTTCCTTCGAACGAAGTTGTCCACCAAGCTCCTAACACCCTATAAGAATTTCTATGAGGGTTAAACGAACACCCCACAAGCTCAACTTTAATCAACCTAACAATAGGTCAAAACTCACCTTGTATGGTGCAGAACCCTTCCAAACTCCAAATGAAGGATAAGATACTCCAAATCCAACCTAAAAGGAAGTTCTACACCCATCAATTTAGCTCCAAAAGCTACAAATCAAAAACCCCCAAATAAAATCCTAGATTTCTCATTCTAGGTTTTCATTATAAAAATCCACAAGAAACGTGATCTAAAGAGAAGATCAATGTTACTAACCTCTCTTGAAGCTCCAAACCAAGCCAGGAGTGAGCTAGGGTTAGAAATCTTTCCTCAAACAAGCTCCAATCCTTACTCCAAAGCTTCCCCAAGGTGGAAGAATCATCAAAATGCAAAAAAGAGCAAAAGGGAGAGATTAATCCATCAATTCCCAAGCAAAAGAGAGGAAAAAACCCAAGGAAAAATGAAGAGAACCCACCTCTTCTCCTCCTCTGGTTGCAGCACGAAAGCCCCAGCCCAAAGGGTATGGGGTTGTGTTGCAACAATTACAAAAAGAACCCTAAAAAACCTGCAGTCTGTGGACTGCACTGCGTATCGGTAACACGGGCTGGAGTACCGGTACCAGGCAGCAGCACGCCCAAACCCGAGCCTCGGGTAAGCGAGAAAATACACTCCGTACCGGTACTCTCACGATGCAGTACCGGCACAAGCTCCAGTACCGGTACTCGGGCAATGCAGTACCGGTACTCAGCCTCGCAAAGCTCAACCCGAGAGCAGCCCAATTCCTGTATTTTAGAGGTTTTGGCGCTACTTACTAAACCTCGCTCCTTGAGACGCGAGTCATCGGTCGGAACATAGTCAACGACCCTCTAGAAAATCCGGAAAGGCACAGAACACTAATAATGTAATGTACTGAAACTTCGATAGGCTATACCGAACTTTAGGCAAGTTGACCAAAGTGCGAAGTGGATCACTTCGGAACGCTTCGGAAAGTCCGAAATGCGTTGGAATGGCTTTTAAGGTTATGAGGGACCTTGGTGAGCACTTGAGGTAGAAGCTGGGAAAATTTCGCAGCTGAAGTACTTACGGGGTCCGGACCCTGCACAGGGTCCGGACCCCGTAGCCGAAACCAGCCCAGTGCGGGCTGTGTGAGAAATGGATTGTTTGGGGTGTTAAGTGCAATTGTGTGCAAGTGGGAGTGCATATGAGGGGTTGTAGCCCATATCTCTCCCTCTCCCTCACCTTTGCAACCCAAAAGAACACACTCTCTCTCTCTAAAACACTCTCTCTCTCATTCTCTCTCACTAGGGTGGGTGCAAGAGAGGCTCTTGGAAGGGTCTTGGTAGAGAAGAAGACCAAGTTGAGGGTGAAGTTTGCTATTGTACATGGGCTTAGAGGAAAGCTTGGAACCTAAGGTGGGTTTTCATGACTCTAAGCTAGGGTTTTGAGTTAATTACTTCTAGTAGTTGTATCTAGAAGCTTGTATGGTAAAGTAGCATGTAAATCTTCATGTATTGTGAAGTTATGAGGATTCATAGAAGCCTTACGGTTAAAATTGGGGTTTTGCTAGGAATGAGATCTAAGTTGGAATTGATCTCTCGTAGCCCTAATTGTTGAGTAAACCGACGCATTGGGAGACTCGGTTCGAAGATCCGACGAGTCTACGCGAAGAAAATCGAGGAAAAAGCCTGTTTTGGCTTCGTTTTGCCGCAGTCAAGGGAAATAGGCGGCTAAAAATCACGAGGCTTGAATCGTAGCACCTTAGCAACCCTACGAGGTGGGTGGTGCTATCCGAAATCATTGAATTTCCTTTTATGTCTAAATGTCACTTATTGAGCATATATGAGTATAGGATTCATGCATTGTAGGGTTGAGATAAGAACATGTTGTTATATGATGTTTGCATGCTTTTAGTATAAAGATGCACTTAAGATATTGAACGAGTTGTAAACCCTATAGATGTATGAATTGTAACTTGAGCATAGTTGAGATAAAGAACTTAGTGACATTATGACATGAGCAAAGTAGCACCTTGTGGCATTAATGAGTTTAGAAATGCTAAAGAATGATGACACTTAGTGTGTGTGGCATTAATGAGACTAATCAATGCTAGAGAGCAAACCACTTAGTGTGTGGCATTAATGAATATAATAAATGCAAGAGCATGGAACACTTAGTGTGTGTGGTATTAATAAATATAAAGAATCCAAGAGAGTGAGATATTTGGCATTGTGGCATATATGAACACGACATCCTCATAGTTGAGGCATCCTTATAGTTAAGGATTTGAGTGAGCATAAAATCCTTATAGTTAAGGATCAGATTGAACTTGACATCCTTATAGCTAAGGATTGGATCATACTCACCTATAAGTCTTGGCTTGAGGGCGGTCGCACCCCCTTGAGTGATGAGCTCCGGAGTAGTCATCACTGGGTTGGAGTTTTCCCAGATGACGGTCCTGTCGGGTGTAGCGAGTATCTCCCCGATAGTAGGGATTTGAGTTGGTGAGTTTTTGGGCGAAACCTACGGGTTAGCCAAGAGGATTGGGTATTGGAAAATGATTATGTGCATGCATCATGAGCATCCTTTATTGTTGTATCTTGTTTAGGCATATTAGCTACATTTGTATAGCATGGTTACCTATCTATCTGCTTTATTCTTCTACTTATGCCTGATTTAGACCTAGTGGAAAGTTGGCAAGGTCGGCGGCCGAACCCACTGGGAACTTCGTTGTAGTTCTCACCCCACTATCATCTACAGAGCCGGGGTCGAGCTAGCCAGTCGACGATCGCGGTAAAGGTATCACGCCTTAGACAGTGACTACCGGAGTATAGCTTCATACCCGTTTTGTCATCTTTTGTACTTGATGATGAAAGTTGTATAAATGTAAAAGCTGATGTTTTGGATGAAAGAAATGCTATGTAATTTTAGGGGCTTGTCATGTATAAAGAAAAGAATGAAAGGATGTAAATGTTTAAATATGTATATGCATGTATGTGATTAAAATGAATCATAGTACTTGTATGATGTTATAGTATAGGACTTTCACTTTTGGCTATTGCTTGCTCTCGTGCAAGCCATATATATGTATGTTTCTGCTTACGCAAAAGTTATATACATGTAAATGTCTTGTTGAGCCTTGGGCGGACAGGGGAGGTGCTTTCCGTTCGGCGTCTGTTGATGTGCCCGAATTGACCAAATAGGCGGGCTCGGGGCGTGACAAATCAAACACTCGAACCTTGCAATTTGCTAAAGTTCAGTGTGTTACACTCCAGCTGCGGAAGGCTCTGAAACAAAAACAAACAACCAATAGGGGTGAGAACTATTAAACAATAGTTCCCAGTGGATAAGCCGCCGAGAGTGGAAAAATACACTACTAGGTCAACTGAGACATGATAAGATATAATAAGCATAAAGATAACAAATAATTGAACAGATTCAATTATAGTCATGCCTTTATATGGTAATGCCAACTAATATATATGTGAGTTTCTACTATCACATGCGCAGGTACTTGTATATGCAAGTTTATATAAAATTTACATGCAAGTTTATTTACAAATTTACATGCATGCAAGTTTACATGCACAGGCATTTCTTTTTCATTTTCATTATGTAACTACACTTCTATACTAATCAACATGTGTATTGATTTACTACCACTAAGGTTGTCAATACAAATAATGACTAACATAAACGTTCAACTATTATGAATGCATCAAGTAGTGTCACGAGGTAATAACCCACTAGTATATCCATCTACTATATATGCATCAATTAGCTTTGATGTACTATGTCAAGTTTACTTAATTTTTGCCTAATTAACGAGGGACTTATACATGGTAACGTTCCGGCTTGTGCCGTGACTTATACATGGTAACGTTCCGGCTTGTGCCGTGCCTAATGGCTCCGTGGTAGTCAACATTCTCCCTCTAGGAATGAGCCTTCCCCACGGCAATCCACTTCGGCTCCCAATCCCGCACGGGCAAGCATGTTGTCGCAAAGGCCATCTCCGGAGTGCCGGCTTGTAGGGAGCGACCCTCACAAGCTTGTGCGAATGAGCACATGGCAAGAAAGCGTGATCAATAGCATCATGTCCAAAGGTCACATAACTCAATCATCATGTCTAAAATATGGAATCTCAATCATCGACTTAAGGTCGGTTACTAAATCATAATTGTCATGTTTCATTTCCAATAAGTTCAATGGTATGTCTCTACCAATATATATCATGTCTAGAGCATGTAAAGATTTACATCTCATCTATGACCCTAACGGGTTACAAACACATACTATTTCCACAATAGTACGATAAGAGTAACTTACTAAATTTCGAGGATGTCAACAAGATCATGATTCAGTCATGCATATGCTTTGTCATTTAAGCCTCCGCTATATGGGGTATATAAATCATCATGAAAGCACTTATGTATGTACCCTTACCATTTATATATCCAAATGCTTTCGTCATGTCTAAAACATGTAATATCCACTAGCGACCTCCAGGTCGAGTACTACGTCATAATGTCATATTGTTAAATTCTAGTTGTTCGACTAAGTTAAGTGCAACATGCTTAACTTCACATTTGCCATTACCATGTAAAATGTCATATTTGCCCTTGTCTGTAACAAGTATATCGGTTGTCATGCAAGTTGAACTCAATAGTTCCACTAACCATATAAGGTCCCATAGGATATTTCATTTACTTATCTCTAATATGCATTCCAATGATGCATAAGAGAAAACACAATTACATACTATTTGGTATACATGTCCACATTATACTTTTAATTCATAGAGTATGAAAACTTCTACATGTAACATGTATGTACCATATATTCAAAAATTCTATCATGTCATAACTAGTATGAATATGCATCAATTTAAGTCTTATAGAAGATATAGAGAGAGTTCACCCATTCCGATGAGGTCAAACCTACTGGATAACCTTCGAGAGCTCGATCATTTCGCAAAAGAAGTTGCTCCCTAGCCTTCTAGAACCCTAAGAAAAAATCCCAAGGGGTTAGAGCTTCTGAAAAGCTTCCCCTGAAAATCACCAAAAATCAAATGGAAAAAAGGTGAAAATTATCTTCAACCAAGTAAAACTTGCCCAAGACTCAAATCAACTCGATGGAGTTTCAAATCCAACCTACAACAATGTTCTACACTCATCAATTCCATCCAAAAAGCTCTCAAATGAAAAGCCCCAAAATAAACCCATTAATAGGCCAAGGTGACTGCGGCGATTCCCCCTACCTATGGATGCAATGGGCCGGACATGTGCGAGGATTTCGCGCCTGTAAATATACATGCCAAGGTGCATGCAGCGGTTCCGCCACCTGTTGATAGGTTGAATGTGTGCGATGATTTCACTGCCCATAGAGCCAAGGTGTGTGCGATGACCTTGCTGCCAATGGTTAAGCAAAAACTTATAACGAGAACCAGGTAATGAAAATAGTAAACAAAACATGAATCGAATCTCATACTATGGAGTTCATTACCATATTGATAGAAGCACACATTTGCTTTCTTTTACATATAGTTGATTTTTATACATACTTTAGTGGATTATATATCTGCCATATCATATACTTATTATGCTCCTTTGGACCTGGTGGGACGAGTATTTTTTTGGACGATTGTACCTACTACAAACTATGTTTATAGCTCTCATCTTTATTTCTACACATCCTTCTGAGGTAGATACGGCCAAGTGAGGAAAGGGCCGGCTTAGCATACTAGATAAAGGTTCTACCTACCTTTTTGGTGTAGCCAAGACATGTATCCATACTAGAGAGTACCATTTTGCAAAATTGTAAAATATAACTCAACGTGCAAAGAAATTTTTGGGTTGTATTTGAATGTGATGTAAATAAAAATAATGATGTAATAACTAGTTACAATTAGATGGAATCTATTATACAGATTGTGACGTCTTGGGTGGGTAGGAAAAAATCGGTCGTTCGGCGGGTCTGTGCGCGTGCTCGATGATGCTTCCGTTGTGGGCACCAGGCATGATAATCTCGTTACCCTTGTAATTTAGACCTTAACATAATCTGTCATCTTCAAAGCAAGATTTAGCTTGTCATTTAGACTCTTACTCAGTAAGGACTCATCTCATACTTCCGACTGATGATTGACTTCGATACCAATTGTGATGCCCTGCTTCTCAGTAGAGTCATTCATTCTAGAACTATTTTATCACTAAACTCGCTTAACTCTCTTAATCTTTTGAATCTAACCAATACCCACTATGCTATAACTGGAATAAAGATTTAGCCCGATTATATCTTATATACAAGACTAGAGTTGAGCTGAAATGCTATCGATAGCAAATGAACTTCGTTGCCACCCATTTATTTTCGATGATGGAGCCTTCAAATCAATGATCGGCAATGTTGAACATAATCTATACCACTTGAAGTATTTAGAAACTAAATTTCAAATCTCTTCGACATCATTGACCTAATAATAAAAGGGTTTCAAAATTTATAATTTTTAATGCTAAATATGAGGCGTTTTTTCATTTAACAGTGTAAAACTATCAAAATCAATTGAATTTTGGTTAGAAAATTTTTTAAATTATTTAAAACAAGATCTATACTCTCGATCTTGATTACAAAATTTCTAACATCAGTTTTTAGAGAATATTCATTTTTCGCTGTTCATTTTTACACCCACTTGATGGACAAGAGAACAATATCGAAAAAACATGAAATTTGATTTCTAGATACTTCAAGTGGTATTATTAGATCATTTTCAACAATGTTGATCGTCGATTCGGAGGCTCCATCATCGAAAATAAATGGGTGGCAACGGAGCCCATTTGCTACTGAAAGTATTTTAGCTCAACTCTATTAGACTATTCTCAATATATAATCTTGTAAACCTTCAAATTTATATATATACACAAAAATATATTTCTTTTATTCTAACACATAAAAAATAATAAAAATTAAAAAAATTACTCTATTCTTCAGTCGGATAAATATTTGCATGATCATTATATGCAATACAAACCACCAAAATAATTGTGTAACTAAAAAATTTAATTGACAAGAACGGCCTATTAAACTATTTGACAAAATTTAAAGAATTTAATTCAAATTTAAAAGGTCAGGGATCCGTTTGCAAAAGAGCGTGGCCATTTAGTTTTTTTTTTTTTCTTTTTTTTCTTTTGTTTTTCAACCGCAGAAAAATAGAAGCCTCCCAACGGTCGTTTCTATTTTAAGAGGACGAAACCGGAGACACCGCGCCAACGACGCATTACCCATACTTCCTTTTTAATTATTTTTTCTTAATTTTAATGGGACTCTCTTAACCCACCGTACTTATTCACAAAAAAGAGTACCTCCCAAGATCACTCTTTTTTTTTTTTTTTTCTTAATTTAAGCACCCAAATCTCTCCAAACCAAATTTAGCATATTACGTTTCAAATCACAATAAAATATTTCCCTTCAATTTGGATCAAAGTGGGGATTAATTGGTTTGTGCTGTAATCTTTATATGTAATCATAATTCGAAGTGCTTCTACTTGTTGCAAGAAGCAAAAATGGAGGAAGAGCTTAAAAATGACCACATTACTGGTTCTCCTCAAGGGTATGTTCTCTTCTTATTTCTCTTTTTTTTTTTTTTTAACAACTTATTATTGGTTAGAGTAAAGTCAATTTATAGTTTAATCTATATATTTAAATGTGTAAGCTTTTATTCACAATTGGATTTGTATAATTTTGTTCTATCATTAGTTTTTTTTTTTTTTTAATCATGGTCACCGCGAAAATTCATCCTTTTTTCATTCCTTTCCCATTTCCTTGTAACTCATGGGATCCAAAAGTTTTTACTATGTTTGATCCTTTTGATAGCAAATTATGAACAAGAATTTTGTGCTTCTCAATAGCCCAAATGGTGAATCCTCAGGGAATGCTCGGAGAAACCGCGGAGAAAGGTAGCAGTTTTCCCGTCCCGCGAGCAAGATCCGCCGATCAGGCTCTCGGCCTCCGTTTCCGCACACGGTTTGCTCCGAAATTTTGTTTGTATTTTTTAGTTTTTGACATTGCAGTATGATTTTCTTATGTTCTTTCATTTTCGGGTGATATATATCGATAGATTTGAGATCACTTGAGCTCGAGAAGGAGAGTAGAGGAGAGAGAGCAGAGCCGTCGCCGGGAGGTGTGCTCGAGGATTGCTGCATTAGGAGCTCGGACTCGGAGACGGTTTCGTCGAAAGCGAGCACGTCGTACGCCGAGGTGCAGGTTGCGCGATGTCAGGTCTCGATGTGGCGGGGGTTCATCCAGCTCTGGAGGAAGAAATCGATGCAGCGGCTGTCGAGCTTCCCCCCGTTCGGAGTCCCGAAGCTTTCGAGGAGGCGGATGAGCAGCACGGAGCCCCTCGCGGTGCCGCGGTCGAGCTCGACGCATGGCGAGAATAATGAGTACTGCCTGGTTAAGCCCTGCAGGAGGAACTTCACACTGGCTGAGCTCCAAAAGGCCACAAATGACTTCAGCCCAGGTCTGTTTTTGTTCCTTGTTTCAACTTTCAAGGGTAAATGCAGATTATTTGGTGTATGATTCTTTTTATATTTTACTGATACGGGAACAGCTATTTCGGTAGGAACTGGAATCTATGCAAAACTATAATTTATTAAAATCTTTTTCTTTTTTTTTTTTATCCTGTTTTTGTTCCTGAGATTGCCTTTTGTTAGCGTGGTAGCTCAAAAGTGGTAAACCAATGTCCCTGTTTGGTCATATTTTTAAATTGTTTTTAATTCAAAAACTATATATATTTATATATAAATAATGTGGTGCCTTATGGCCTTTTCTTTTTTTTTCTCCTTTTTTCTTTTTGGGTCAGATGTAGGAGGTAAAGTTGTCAAAAATACCTGATATTTCATATCCAATCCGGATCTGATTCGAACCCTACCCAGACCCGAACCGGATCCGATAAAAAGTGGATAGTATACAAGTAAAAAAAATTATCCATTAAAGTTTCAGATATGGGTCAAAATACTTTATACTCATACTCGACTTGGATTCGACTGAAACCGACCTTTTAACGGGTAGGGTCTGAAAAAATTTTCAAATCCGGAGTTGGAGCCCGAATCGGACCAAGACTCGGACCCGGATCCAGTGAAATATTTGATAGAAAATAAAAAAAAGTTTGAACTTGAGGGATCAATTTCAATAGGACTTATAGATGAAAGGTCTCTATATATTTTCATCCTAGCGAAAACTCTAGTCACTCTATTTGCTCCTTTTTTATATTTTTTATTTTACTCCTCATTTTTTTAATTCTAGCTGTTTACTGCTTGAATCTTTATTTTGAATGAATTTTATTAGACTGTGTGCAACTAATTAAAACACGAGTTTTTTATAGTGAGAAATTTATGGTTTGTTCATGAATTGTTTAATTAAAGTCTAGAACAAATGTATGCATACAGATATCCATATCCGATCTAGACCTGACATGTATCTGATCCATATTGATCTTTAGCGGGTAGTATACAGATAGTCACTAGCCAAACCTGGTCAAATAGACCTGATAGGTGTATTATTAACTTAAGTACCCAGATCCGGATCCGATCCGAAGTTAAATAGGTAAGGTATATTTTTTTTATTTATTTTTTTAAAATACGGATACGGTATATCAACTATTCAGACCCGATCCAATTCAAGAACACTTTTAGTGGGGGGCGGTCGGGGGATGGACTTTCTTTTTATTTTGCTGTTGGTTGTTAGCTCCAAAAAAAATTTTATGTTCAAAATTGGAATTTATACATCCAATGTCACAATCAGTAAAAATTTATGATACTTGTATAGGGTGTACTCAATTAATGTGTACGAGGTTGCCCCACAGATGTAATGGAAATGATACCAGCGGGATCCACTTTTGGCGGTATATGAGTCGAAGCAATAACAAGAATATTTGTAGTGGAGCATCTTTCGCAATCCGGTGAGAGATAGTTCTCTAATAGTATAAGGCCTTAATAGTCTCACATTAAATAAAAAAATAATTATAATTAGAATATATGAGGCATACACGCTTGTAATAATAACTGGGCTTAAGAATTTTGGACCGGTGATTTGAGGCCAATGAGTTATTGTTGCTAGCCGATCGGATTGTTATAATTGGTATAAAGACAGGTTACCAGCCGGAAGTGTGAAAGTTAAGTACTATGCGGGACAAAGTGCCACATCAACGGGATTGGTGGGAGCCACCTCTTGAACTCGTTGTCACGCCACGAACCCAGGACATAACAGTCGCCGCATACTTGCTAAACTAACAAATATACAAGGTTACAAAATCAGACAAAAACTAGCAAAAAGATGAAATTTTGTAACGCCCCAATAGTCTCACATCGGATGGGATACTAATTTCGATCAGTTTATATGAGGCCTATACGCTAGAAATAATAACTGAGCTTAAGTATTTTGGGCCTAACGAGTTATTGTTGCTGGCAGGTGGGATCGTTATATTTGGTATCAGAGCCGAATACCAGCCGGAAGCGGGACAAGGACTATTCATATTTAGAATCTCACATCGCTTGATAATTTCAGTCTGCATCTGTGATCTAGTTTGGATCCGACGAGAACGTTTTTTTATCAACTAGGTTTAAATATTTTGGGCCGGTAATTTGGGCCCAACGAAATATTGTTGCTAGTGGGTCAGGTCGTTACAAATAGACTGAGGGATAAATAATTCGACTCATTACTAAATTTTTCTTGATCACGCAAGGCTTGAGTCAAAAATGAAAGAAAATAACAGCAAGTTTAGCCAAATGAGGCCTAAATTTTTCTATATTAATTTTCACGCCGACATTTAATTAAAGGAATAATTTCACATATATCCGCACAATGTGGGGATATTGTATATTTACCCCCTCTAAGCTTTAAAATATTTTAATAGCCCTGCAAATTTTAAAAATTTCCAAAATATGTTGCTGGACCGGTCAAAACTTAGCATATTTTCATATTATGACTATTTTGTTCTTACCGTGATCAGCAATGGCCACCAATTAGGATAGTGAGACCAAGTTCTATATATGATCTATCACTTTTCATTAGTAAATTAAGACCATATGATCTGCTTCAGTTCTCTCTAGAGTTTCTTTGATTGCTAATTTTATAGGAGCAATGACATGAATAAAGGCAATATTTTCTTTTGGTAATTTAGTTTAACTTCATTTTCTCATTTTATTCTTCAGGTTATGCTTCTTGAATCAATTTCATCTGCAGTTGATTAATTGATTGAACACACTATGGTTGATAAAATGTTCAGTTCAATGCCACATTGAACTACATCTTAAAAGTCCAATGCTACATGGAAAGTATTGCTTACAATATTATCTTTGATAGCTGATTTTCATGAAGATCAATTCCATCAGCTCAGAGCTAATAAAATGGAACTTTGTCATCTTTTTTCATCTCTCTTTTTATCAGCTATTTCTGTGATGCTTCAACTACTTCACTGTACAAAATTATCACATTTGGTGTTATAGATAACATCATCGGTAAAGGCGGGTACGCAGAGGTTTACAAGGGACGCCTAGAGAATGGCGAGGTCGTGGCAATTAAGAGACTCAATCAGGGAACATCGGACGAAAGAACCAAAAATTTCCTAACTGAGCTAGGGATTACGGTTCACGTGAATCATCCGAATACCGCAAAGTTGATCGGACTTGGCGTTGATGGAGGGATGCATCTTGTGCTTCAGCTGTCACCTCACGGCAGCTTGGCTAATCTTCTTCATGGTGACTAGCTAATTGTCTACTGGTCTAATTTTCAAACTTTCCTTTTAAGATTCTTATGTTTACTCCTCTTTTTCTTTTTTGATCTATTAAAGGTTCGAAGTCAAAATTAAATTGGGATGTTAGATACAAGGTTGCATTAGGGACGGCGAAAGGGCTAGAGTATCTTCATGAGAAGTGTCCAAGACGAATCATTCACCGCGATATTAAGGCCGCGAATATACTGCTTACAGAGGAGTTTGAACCACAGGTATAGTTTTCAAGCAAGGTGTGATGGATGTACCATCAATTTTTAAGTTAATTTGTTCTCAATAGACGGAGATTATTATTTCAATAAATCTAATTATTTGAAGACCACTTTGATAGTTTGTTTCGAAGAGCATTGATAGTTTTCTCTGGCATGTGATGCATTAACAAAGAGAGAATCATAAGGACTTCAACTGTAAAATTGATTTTGAAATCAGAAAATTCTTAGATTGTTAGTTCGTCACCAACATTGTGAGCAAATTTGCATCTACAAACTTCTAAACAGAAGCTGTTCATCTGGCCTCCTTTTCGTCGTATTATTATTCAAACTCTTCATTTCTTATGATCCAGATAAGTGATTTTGGACTCGCTAAGTGGCTACCTGACAAGTTGACTCACCACACTGTGTCGAGCTTCGAAGGCACTTTTGGGTCTGCTACGGACAAACTTATATTGTACCTCTATATTCGTAGTCAATTGCTTAGTTTGTAATTTTTCCTTTACCATTTCTTTTAAAGTTCTACATTCTTATTAAGCAGTTATCTAGCTCCTGAGTACTGCACTCACGGCATTGTCGATGAGAAAACTGATGTATATAGCTACGGAGTTCTACTACTAGAGCTCATTACTGGGCGTAAAGCATTAGATACTTCAAAGCAAAGTCTAGTGATGTGGGTATGTGTTCCGCCCCCAATCTCTTATTTTCTATCTTTCTTTCCTTACTTTTCTCGAAGCAGGAGGACGAAACAGATAATGCTAGAAAAACAGAAATTTAAATCAACATCATTGTCATCACCTCAGGTGAAGCCTTTTCTCGAGAAAAATCAGTGGACAACGGAGCTTCTCGACCCTTCATTTTGCGATTCTTACGACTCAAAGCAAGTAAGCAGAGTAGCTCAAGTGGCTCGCATGTGCATTCAACACTCTCCGATGCTACGACCTCGAATGAGTCAGGCAATTCCTTTGAAATGCAAATAATGCTGCAATTGATTTCAGAACACATTCCTTTTTTATCAATTGAGATAATTGCCTTTTTCGGCCGCAGGTTGTGAAGTTGCTAAGCAGCGAAGAAGATCCCTTAGAGTCAAAGAATATTATCCAGAAGTCGCTTATCCGCAGGACTTATTCTGAAGAGCTCCATGATGCGGAGGAATACAATGCCACGAGGTACCTCAGTGACATTAGTCGCCATAAGAAGCTCGCTTTCGACTTCTAGAGGATTAAACATCCGTTTACCGCTGCTGCAGAAGCCGTTTCAGAAGAAATGTATCAATCTGAATTCGGCATGTTTTGTAAGTTTCTTTTCTTCTTTAGTCGGATCAGCTCATCTAACTGAGGAGAGAGTATCATGTGTATGTAGGACTGTATTTTCCGGGTTATTAAGAACAGTTAGAAATGTCAAGTAACTGAACATATCCTTCAGTAAGTACAGTTTGAGCACAAAAATTATTTCATTGCTAGAGACAATTTTATAAATTGGCTTTAGATTGATTGCCGAGAGCCTTGTTGTAGAATCGACCACTGTGTTTTAGCTTGTATTAAATGATATTTTGGAGAGAAATTTTCCTCGTTAAGTATTAATGCTTCTGAAGCAAAGTTTCCAGTGAAATTTTCTGGTAACTCAGGATTGAACCTAAATTTCCCGGGCTTGGGTGCGACTTTTAGACCAACAATAACATTAGCTTTAATTTGCAAAAACTATATAGCGTGATTTTGAAACAACTTTCAGAGTATATTTAAAGGTACAGCTAGCGAGAAAAAGAAATGGTGAAAGAATCATTCGAAACATACACGGAACTAATAAATTTATCAGTCGATAGATTGCAGTACAGAATACAAATTTATCAAAACACAAATTTATCAAAACACAGTTGTTATATATGGCATTTACAGGTTGTTTACATGATAAAAGGTTTACAAATCTGAAATATCTTATTCTTCCCCTCACTTTATTTTCCTGTCTAACCGTGTCAGACACAGACGTATCATGGCTTGAGCCCAAAACAGCAAAATTTGCCATAACATAATTCTGAACTCGTTGAGCCAATGGATGTCAAATGTATTAAGGGGATCAATTACTTCTATATTCCTATATAACTTAATATAACTAGCAAATGGGACACGCAATATGCATGTCACGCAAATTAAAAAAGCAAAAGCTTTACTGTTTATTCGACATCGAATAAAACCTTAAACCAAAAATGTAATCCTAAAACAATCTTTAACCTAGCCATAGAATCCTCGTGCCGATAGTATCGTTGAGGTGATGGCATCATCATCCTCACTCGCCGAATTGAACATTATGTTGAGACCTCAATCTACACCCTGCTGATCAGTGATCTCTTGCCTTTGTCAGCCTCGGGGGCCAAGACCTATCGAGATCCCTCCAATCTATGAATAAGGAGGACCTTTGTTACGTACACCGTTACAACCCGTCAATGATGAGAACTCGCTGAGGTGAGGATGGCGATTGGGATGTTGGGTCCAAACCAGCACGGTTGTTATGAAACAGGTAAATATAAGTGTGATGAAAGATAGCAGGAAAGATAAGAAAGATTAGAGAAATGGAATGAATAGGAAAAAAGAAGGAATAAAGAGAGCGAGAAAGAGAGAAGAGAGATTAGGGTTAGGAAGTAAATAGGGAGAAGAGACTTGAAAGAAGTAATTTACAAAATTCTTATTAATTTCGTTGTATTACATTCTTCTGTCGTTTGTTTCTCGCTAAACAACGTACTGAAATGTAAATACTAATTCCTAATATGCTAAACTGAGAATCAAGGTAAAAGAGTAAATGGACTTGGACCCTCTATTTGGGCCAAGTGCCCCTTCGACAAGATCGCTTGGACCTGGACCTTCTTCTTGGTTTCTTAACGGGTCAGACCTTCTCCCGGCAACCCGATCCGGAGGAGAGCTCGGTAGCTACTCCGGCCAGCTGGGGCTAGTCGGTGGCGGTGGCGGCTGCATGCAGGGAGTTTAGTAGGAGGAGGGGTCGGCGGCTAGGGGCTCAGCTGAGGTTGCTAGGGGTTAGGGTTAGGGTTAGGGTAATTAATTACCTTGAAAATCAACTTTATAGCATGCCGACTTCGCGTGTGCCACCCTCAAAAAGCGATATTGTTGATGAGGTCCTGGCCGCGTGTGTAAGAGAACCCCGCGCATCAACCCTCAGAGTTTCATAGAATTCTTCCGCACATAAAATATAGGGGGTTTCGCGCGAAATGCCAAAAACATCAATTTGACCCTTCCTCAATAAAGGCGCAATATCTGGCGATCCGCCCATCGGATTTGCGAACGAACTGCACCAGTGCGTTCAGCACGGCCGGGACATCGAATTCACGATTTTTTTTAGTTCGAATTGGTCGCCGATTTGCGACAAAAGCCATCCTCTCTCCGAATACAAAAAAATCCTTATTGCGATAAAATCCCTTTTTCTCGAAAATCGTGCATCAAAACCCAAATCTGTCAGTTACATTGGGTCCAGGACAGTTGAACCGTTGAAAACAAGCTATTGGATCACTAAGAACAGAGTCCAATACGCACCAAAAGCCATCTCCACTGATTGACCTCTCCAAAAAAACCCGAGTTACTATTCACTTTAAGTGATTATTAAAGGTAGCGTAACTTCTCGATCCTAGCTCATTTTCTTTTGAAACTTGACGAGTGCTTATGTAATTAAATTACACACAAAAACATCATCAATAAATTGTTTGGCTACACCGCAAAATTCTTAGTCCTCGCACCATCCCCGACTCGATAATAATTTCAGAATAATTCTACATCATTTATAATGTTACATTACCGACCAGGTTACAGATTGAATGAGCCAACATAGTAATCTTAGCACGATTACATGTAATTATAGCAGGATAACCCAAACGAAAAACATCGAAATACTACCACGTGGAAAATTTATGAAAAATAACGTATAGGTATAAATAAGTCAAGATGAAGTCTATATGCACTCTTTTTTCTTTTTCTTTTTTTTCTTTAAGAGAACTCAATATCATTTTTAATTTTAATCTTTTAATCCAGAATAAAATCTAATGAATAGAAATTACTCTTTATTTTTCTTTGCTTTTCATCTAAGAAAAGATTATTTCTTTTCTCTATTTACAATATTCATATTGTACATCTTGGTTAATGCGGCCGACGACAATGTGCTCCGCGAATGACCACCAACTCAAGTGGGCGACCATCGTCTTTTTCTTACTACGACAGTGCTTGAGATCACATTGGTCGCATTTCATCGAGCAAGTGATAGGCAAGATGCATAATGCCCTCCATCAAGGTGCAGGGAGGCCACAACTTAGGGGTGTAAAACGGGCCGGGGCGGCCCGGCACGACTACGGGTCGGGCCATGGCCCGGGACAGCTACTGTAGCAATCGTGCCGAGCCGGCTCGACCCAGATCTAAGGGCCGTGCTGGGCCGAACTTTTACAGCTCGTCGACCCGGAACGGGACGGCCCGTGTCAGGCCTGGGCCGTGCCGAGCCGGAGGTTCGGCCCAAAGCCCAGCGCGGCACGGCCCGCTAACTTTTAGGCCAAAGTTAGGCCTGGCTTTATGGCCTGGCTTATTTAGGCCTATAAAGGTTAAAGGCTCCTGTTCCCAAGGCCCACTATCCAAGGGTCTGGCAGACCCTTGGACAGCGGGTCCAACGGCTCAATAACCGTTGGGTTGTGGGTTTTTCTTTCTGAAAAAATATTTTTTTATTATTATTTTTAAAAAAAATGGATTAAAAATTTAAAAAAGATATTTAAACATTATGTAAAGATATTAAAAATTTTAAAAAAGTTTTATAAAGGTTGGGTTTTATTTTGTAAATTAAAAACTATAAGTCAAAAAGTTATAATTTAAACTCCTTTTTAAAAAAAAATTAAAAAAATACAAACTTTATGTAATATGATTAATGCAAACTTTTATATTTTTTTTGTAATTATTTTTTTAAATATACATTTCTCTTCAAATAATAAAAAAATTATTAAAAATATTTAATAAAAGAGTTTTCAAAAAGTTGGATATAATTGTATAAAGTAAAAGCTATAAGTCAAATTTATAATTTTTTTAAAAAATTATCTCTTTTTCTGAAAAAAAATTCTGAAAAAAACTGGGTAAAGATATTTTTTAAAAAAATCTGGGCTGGAACGAAGCCTGGCTTGGCCCGGCATGGCCCGTGCTGGCCAAGCCAGGGGCCGGGCCGGGCCTCCTGCTTTGCCTAAACGGGCCAGCACTGCCGAGCCCGGATTAATAACCGGGTCGGGCCGGGCCGACCCTTGGCCCGAAATGGCCCGAAAAATGTGGGTCGTGCCAACCCGGCACGGCCCATATTACATCCCTACCACAACTTCATCAAAATTAGAACAATGAGAGCATCGAATAAATGAAAACTACAACTACTATGTAGAGTTGAGATCATCGATACTTGTCACCTCCCAGGGCAGATTTTAAAAACGTTTTTATAATGAATACTATTTTAGAAACCAGAGTTGCGGAAAACATGCCTTTTTTTTTTTGAACTCAACTTGGCTCACGTGCCGTATAGACTCGCCACAAATACAAAGTTCCTCTGTCCACATAGATAGAGTCTTCTTTCTATTTACACGGCGTACCCAACGATAACAACAACAGGATCACAACCACAACCTACACTTACCAATCCACAAGTAATTCATGCAATGCATTTCCATACAGCTAGCGAACCTTAGAGATGATGCATGCCTCTAAACACTCGTTAGGTGCTGGATGATGCGATGCATAATACAACAATCATCCTATTTAAAAGTACTTTCCACCTAAAAGCTTTATTTTTTAAACTCTATTTGATTATCCATAAAAACCATTCGAAAATCTTTTAAAACTGTTTCTCACTCAGAAACTCCATTTTAAAAAACCGACTATCTCGAGGGATAGAAAACCACAACGCATAAATTCAAATACCAAAGATTCATAAAATTTCGATTGCATGCATAAAAGCAAGCATCAACTTGCACAAGCTCACGATTATTCAAACAATAACAATGATCATCTAACTGAACTATTCATTATTTAAACTATAAAATGCATAAAGAGAGAGTAACCAGGGTGACGACCGCTAACGTAGCCTAGCTAGGACGTCCTGCCGTCGCACCAAGAACCAATTCCTTACCCGAGCCACCTGGGAAAATGGGAGGTGAGAAACCACAATCAAGGTTTCCGAGTGCGTACGACAGAGTCACGAAGGCAAATCGTATTCATTGGAAAATAAAGAAGATAGAACAAACTGATATATGTGTAAGGATATGAAGAACAACTACAGTAGCTATAACAACAGATATAATAGCTAGAGAGCAAATGATAAAAACTGCTACTGTAAGGAATACAATACTAAGCATGCTTGAAGGTAATCAAACTAAAACTGTACCCAATCTGGCCACACTACAACAAAATTGCCTTTTAGCGGCAATTATCTTATAGATTAGCGGTGATTAAAATTTTAATCAACGCTACTCTCTTTACCGGCAATTGTAATAATTGCCACTATAAATAAGGTCGGTAAAAGTTTAGCGGCAATTATATTGGCGGCCGGTAAAGAGCAAAACAATTGCCACTAAAGATTACTCTATACCGGCAATAAAAGCAAAATACATTTGCCCATAAAATATCTAACATTAATCACAAATGCCAACAATGATAAGATAAATAGGCACTAAATATAAAAAATATTAAATCATCATTTAAGTCATATATTCACTATAAAAACATTAAATCACTATAAAAATTTCAAAAGATAACGCATAGACAATGAAATTAAAAACCCAACATTTCATGAATACAAATAAATGTCAAAATTAATTTTTATCACAAAACAAATGTCAATCAAACATTAGATAGCTAAAAAAAAATTCGAACTACAAGAAGACTAATATGTAATTAAAAAGTTTTATAAGCGAAAGGAAAGTTCTATGCACTTCAATAGAGAAGTTCAACTACAGTTCACGAAGACTCATCCTTAAAGAGTGAAGATTCTAATAGAAAAGATCCATGGGCTTAAGAAGAATAATCTGCAAGAAAAATATATAAAAATAGCGGTTAAAAAATTATTAACAAATATACTAAGAAAATATATTTAGAATATACAAGAAATTCTAGATTACCAGCAATAGTAATCAGACCCTGATAGCTCCAAAAGTGCTTATGGGCTTATCCTCTCAAACTCCCTTTGCCTCCACGATGGATAGTTGTTGCTGCTCGAGGCCTCGCCCGAACCCAAATAGTCTCGCGGGTGCTATTGCGACCGCATCTGCGTGTACAGCCTCAACGTAGCAACACAATCATCATAGGGGTCTTGTATGCCATTTTGAATCTCATGTCTACATTAAAAAGATTAATTAGCAAAAATAGAAAATTTTCATAAGCCATATATATATATATATATATATATATATATATATATATATATAATTGATTGTAGAAAAAAAAAATATTGATTGATAGATGAAATGTTATAGGGTGTAATTGAGAGAAACTTGCCCTAGATAAGCTTGTGTTAGGTATTTGAGTGAGTTGCTTAGCTTGCTTGTTTTCATCAAGGGTGGGTACTTGGCTGTGTCCCTGTGATCATTTCAAAATCCATTTGACGTGAAAATTAATAGATATACAATATCTATATTGAAACATTTGATTTAAGTGCTTAAAATCTTGTTCCTACTTTCCACAGCAGAAGTAGCATACTTTTCTAAAAAGCTCTAATTTATACGCAACCAGTTCACTTAAAACATACAAACACAACGCCCTTGGTTCAACCAGCCTCACACCACTTTAAACATAACTTGATCAAATCTGACCTCCCTCCATTTCGAACATGACTCGCATTAGGATGCTGGCCCCTTTGAAACAACAACATAGATGCACACTAGTGTTTTTTTTAGTATCGTTGGAAGTTCTGTAGAAGTGCTATGTCTAGAGTATATATAGTTGTCTTAAGAAGTACAGACTAATTTTTAAACATGAATTCTTTAACAACTTCTCGATGCAAAAATGTTAAATAATTGAAGTTCTACTTCAAATCAAACTTTAGTATATCTAAAGCTCCAAACAACTAATTACTACTTTTCGATATACAGAAGGTTTTCAGAAGCCAAATTGATTGACGCTCGTTAACCAGTACAGAAACTAATGAGTATGTGTCTTTACCTGATAAGGAATGCTGGGTATTCAACTTTGAGGCAGTCGAGGTCGTGGTCGAGGCCGTGACCGATGAGGATCCTCGCTTTCGTGTCCTTCGACCGTATCTTCCATATCGGCTCTCCGTTGCAAAGGAGGTCCTGAATCTTTCTCTGTGCTTGCTTTAATGGCATTGCCTCTCTTAAGTGCTCCAGCCTTATTCTTGTTGTTTCATACCTGAGGAAAGTTCAAAATTCACAAAATATATACTTTAGCAATGATTTCTCACTGTTTTTACTTAATTTCATTTATAGGTGTTTATCTTTCTCTACTTTAAAGTCATATTAGCTTAAAATGTTTCACTACGATCAAGCTTAATACTAATATATATACATAATGAATTGTTACTTACAACTGCTTCTTACACATTGGTTAGTAAATTTTTAAACTGGCCCACGACGTGAACTTAAACTTATATATACTGGCATATATATAGAAGATGTTGTTTTCTCTCTATATTTACCTGTAGTTGGTGACTGGGATTGGTTAGAATTATATTGGTTGTCAAATAAATATATTTAATATAAAATTAATGGCTAGTTAAAATAATTGCCGCTAAAACATAAGTTAATAAAAAGTATTAACGGCTGTCTAATAATCGCCGCTATTAAATTGCCGCTAAAAGGCAATTTTGTTGTAGTATGGTGCCTCCCATATTGGTCGGCAGACCTCAAGCGTTGCCTGTCACAGAGCATACATCGACCTGATTCACGCGTCCACTGGACGACCCATCCCGATAAGTACACCCCTGGTCGGTGGCCAAACCGACCTACTGTCAATGAATACACCTAAGTGTTATGACTAAATCATGCTAATATGCTCAAGGCGAAAAACCGACAGGAAGCCGGTGCCTTAGCCGAAGCCAGATACAAAGGCGTACAACGCCGAAGCATGATCAACTAGATCGAAACACATGACAAAGGAGTCAATGTGTTGTCTGGACCCAATGTCCACAGATATACAATATATGCAAGCCTGCTCTACATGTTTATCAACAACTGTCACCACGCAACTATCAAGATATAGATGAACGAACGATAAACAAAAGTAGCTGACATGTAGAGACTAAAGTATTGATATACAAGAGCAAGAGTAAGGGAGAGGAAGGTAAAACGATCTCACCGACTACCAGCTCGAAGTACCCACCTGTCACAATCGCGTCGGAATCCTAGATGCGAAAAAATTCAACGGACCTACGAAGGGTCCGCCAAATCAGTATCCAACCCACAAATCCAAAATACCCAACTCACGAACCCCACACAAATCCCCGAAAATCGATTTCCTAAAACCGATCACCGTAACTCGCCGGAAGTCCCGAAAATCACACCGGGATGCCGTCGGGACCCACTAAGTGTCCCAAAACTCACCGACTCATGCCACGAGTCACCCGCTACCATAAAACACATCGTTTTGGATGTCCTGGCAGCAAACACAAGGTTATACATCAAAACAACTATCGTCGGATAATCGTTCGGATCCGGATTCCCGGATGTGTCAATTTCGACACCGGAACGCACCATCGCTCACCCGTCATCTCCGAACTCACGATATGATGATGCTGACCAGCCGACAAGGCTTAGCGACAAAACTCAGGGCAATCAAACACTGTCAGATGAAATCCGAACCGAAACCGCGTTCCGCCGGCGAATTTCACTGAAAAACGCATAGAAATCGATATTCGATTTCCGCGAAGGGCTTCGGACCTTGGAAGATCAGTCCAGAGGCCACCTCCCACACATACATACTATCCACAGTAGACACAAGATGCAAAATTGCATAAAAGTCCCTACAGTTACATAAAATCCTATTATTTTATATAAATAAGGAGGTTTTGTGGCTCATTACTGCAAACCGAGGACTTCTAAGGTCAGCCGAGACACATACTTACAGGTCTCGACATGCCGGAGGCCGTGCTCATGATTCGGAGCACAACGGCTCATTGTGGAGAGCGCGGTAGCGACTTGAAGATCTGCGAACTGTGATCAGCACTGACCAGCAATCACCGTGCTCACCTCCGAAGACATCGGGACAGTCTCGGATCGCCGAAAAAGCGAGAACAACCCAGAACAGCAACAAAAAACTGCACTGCGTAGACTTACCGGGCAGTAGGAGCTAGGGCACGACCGACAGCAGCTTAGCGGCGGGCGCGCCGGCAACAGGCGGGTGCGGCCGACAGGGGGAGTCCTAGGCTTGCGCTGGCCGGTGGCGGGAGGCAGTGGTGGTGGCGCTGGAGCAACCCGAGCCATACGGGCTGAGCTCGAGCTCGAGGTTTCGCGCCGGTGTCGGCGGCGGCCGGGGCGCCTCGGGACGGCAGCGAAGGGCCGCCTGAGGTCAGAGGGAGGTCGAGGGTGCGGCCTTGGGCGGCGGCAGCGTGGGGGAAGAGGTGCAAGCTCACCTCTGCCCGAACTGCTCCAGGGAAGCCGTAGGCTGCTTAGGGCGGCAGCGACGGTGCTCGGGGACAGCGGCGACCGACGGGGGAGGTCACAAGAGGTCGGGGTCGCTGCCAGCGGGAGGACCCGAGGGTATGGATCCCCCCTGGTGGTCCACAGGCAGTGGTGGCAGGGTTGGTGGAGATAAAGGAAGAGAAGGAAAAGAATGTGGCAGTGGCCGCGGCTGGCGTCCCGAGATTAGGAGATCCGTCTGTCAGATTTGTGAACAGATTACACCAGTGCGTTCAACACAACAGAGACATCAAACCCACAAAACCCATCCTCCCTCCAATTTAGCAAAACCACACACGCAAATATAATATATATATATATATATAGAGAGAGAGAGAGAGGGAGAGAGAGAGAGAGAGAGAGAGAGCTAGGCTGGTATACTATCAGTAGCACGGAGGCCTCCGTGCTACCAAGTTGTTTTCAATGATGCGGCTTCCAAATCGACGATCGGCTCCGTTAGACTTGATCTACACTATTGAAAGTATTTGAAAATTAAATTTCATAATTTTTCTGCATCATTTACCTATCAAACGAGTAGTCTAAAAATGAACGGCTAAAAATAAAAATCTCATAAAAAATGATGGTAAAAGACTTAAATTTAAGATCAAATGTACTGATCTTACTCTAAATAGTGAGAAAAATTTTTTATAAAAATTTTATTAGATTTGGATTGTTTTACACTGTTAAATTACAAACACATCACATCTACCATTTAAACTGTCAATTATGAGACCTTTTGATCACTAGCCAAATGATGTCGAAAAATTATGAAATTTAATTTCCAAATACTTTTAATAATGTAGATCAAGTTTAACGAAGCCGATCGTCGATTTGAAAACCGCATCATTGAAAGCAACTTGGTAGCACAGAGGCCTCCGTGCTACCGATAGTATACCAGCCTAACTCTCTCTCTCTCTCTTTCTCTATCTCTCTCTCTCTATATATATATACATATATATATATATATATATATATATATATATATCCAATTTTCTTGAAATCCGTGTGTCAAACCTAAAATTCATCAGCGCTATTGGGTCCAGAATAGTCGAACTATTGAAAACGAGCTATTGGATCACCATGAACGGAGTCCGATACGCGCCAAAAGCCATCTCTACTCATTGGCCTCTCCAAAAAACCGGGTTACTATTCACTTTAAGTGAAAAGTAAAGGTTGCGTAAAACCTCCATTCAAACTCGTTTTCCCGCGAAACTTAACGAGTGCTCTTGTAATTAAAATACACACACAAACATCGTTAACAGAGAGTTTAGCTACACTACCAAATTCTATCCTTACAATACTCTCAGATTTGGAGGTTGCAACTATGGCAGAGTTAGGAAAGGGGGCATCACGATTAAGCATCTTTAATATTTGGTATGTCTTGACATCATAATTAAGTATCGCCAATAAATAATTACTTGACGACGCTTCAAAAGCATCATTAACTAAATTATATTAAATTATTATTTTTAATTATATTAATTAGGACCCCAACTAGCATCTGTCCAAATCAACCCATCCATCTGAACCCATTGTACTCAAACCCCAACTGAGCGCTCGAACCCCTCACGCCTGTCCCCAACCCTTCACTTGACTAGAACCCGGCGCTCGATCCTCTTCACTGCATGCCCTAACTCCCTAATCCATATAAAAAGAAAAGGAGGAATAAAGCAGAGTGTATTTTCATTAGTTGTACAACTGTTTATATATATACATGAGTTCAAAATAAGTTGTTATCTCTGTAACAACGTTTCAAAGTTGAAACCAACTAGATGTTTGACTATCCTTATTCCTAGGTAGGTAGTTATTTGTTTTCTCCAATACGCCCCCATAAGATGGTGCTCCCATTAGAGACACCAATCTTGGACCGGAGAAGGTGAAATCGAGCACGAGACAAAGGCTTTGTTAAGGCATCTGCTAGTTGGTCTGCTGCAGAGATGTGTAAAACTTTTAGCTTCTGTTTTGATACTTATCACGAACGAAGTGGTAGTCGAGGGCAACATGTTTCATGCGCGAATGAAACACAGGATTAGCACATAAGTAAGTTGTTCCGACATTATCACAGTGTACGGTTGGAGTATATGGCAATGAAACCCCAAGTTCATTGAGCAAAGATTGAACCCAAATTAGTTCAGCTGTAGCTGCTACGACTGCACGATATTCTGCTTCAGTAGCGGACCGAGCAACAGTTCGTTGCTTGCGGGAGCACCATGAGATAGCATTACCTCTGAAGTAAATTATGTAAGAAGAGATGGAAGTGTAATCATCTTTGTTTCCAGCCCAATCGGCATCACTAAACGCATATAATGATGGAGAAGAATGTTTCTTGAGTACTAACCCATTGTAGATGGTTCCTTTCAAGTAACGTAGTAGCCTTTTGGCAGCAGCCCAGTGAGTTTGAGTCGGCCGATGCATGAATTGAGAAAGTTTATTAACGGAGTAAGCAATATCTGGTCTCGTTAATGTTAAGTACTGAAGTGCCCCGATGACGCTCCTATACTCAGCAGTATCTATGTAAGGAGAGCCATCATTTAGAGTAAGAGAATTAGATGATGATAGAGGTGTGCCAACTTCCTTCGCACCGCTCATATTAGTACGCTCTAGAAGATCTCTGATGTATTTGTGCTGTGAGAGAAATAAACCATTTGGTATAGGGAGTACTTCAACACCAAGAAAGTAGTTTAGAGCCCCTAAATCCTTGATAGAGAAACGACGGGATAAGGTCTTAATGAACTCCCGATACCATGCACGAGGAGCTTGTTTGAGACCATATAGTGCTTTTTGCAACCTACACACATGAGATGGATTATTTGCATCACAAACACCTGGGGGTTGAATCATATATACCTCCTCTGACAATGTTCCGTGAAGAAATGCATTGTTGACATCAAGTTGTCTCAGTGGCCAACTTTTGGATATTGCTAGACTGAATATAATTCATATAGTAGTGGGTTTAACAACGAGGCTAAATGTTTGTGTAAAATCAATCCCAGGTCGTTAGTGAAAGCCTTTGGCGACTAATCTTTCTTTATAGCGATCAATGGTTCCATCTGAGTGATGTTTGATTCAGAACACCCACTTACAACCAATAGGATGTTGATGAGGTGGGGATGGCACAAGTTCCCAAGTTCCATTGCAGATAAGGGCATTAAACTCCTCTATCATAGCAGCTAGCCATTTTGGATCTTGAAGGGCTTGTGAGACACAAGAGGGTTCAAGAGACTGAGGTAAAGGATGCTTTGTAGTAGCAAAAACTTGTTAGGCTTGAATATATTATTTTGAGACCTTGTAACCATAGGGTGCGTACATTGTTTTAAAGGTGGATGATGAAGGTTTTGAGAAATAGTTATAGGAGGACTTGTGCTATCATTAGAGGGAGTGCCATGGGTAGGATGAGAATTCAATGGAGAAGGAGCACGGGAAGTTGCACTAAAACGGGGAGAAGAGGGCAGATGTGTACGAGAAGAAGTTGATGATTCCACATTGATAAAAGGTGAATCTCTTTTGTTAAGTTGGTTGTTTGCTTGATAGGAAGAGGGATGCATGAGTGGCACTAAAAAATGAGTGGGTTCCATGGATAGATGAGACCAAGTATCAGTGGTGGTGGGATTTCTTCTTGTAGAAACGGAATCATGAGTAGCACAAGGAAAGCGACTCTCATCAAATACAACATGGCGAGAAATATAAAGCCGATTAGTGGATAGGTCTAAACACTTATAAGCACTCTAGGAATTGGAATACCCTAAGAAAAGGCAAGGGCGAGACTTTGGTTCCAGTTTGTTAGTGTTGTATGCACGCAGCCATGGATAACACACACAACCAAAAATACGTAGTTTGAGATAGTTGGGAGAATGACCAAAAAGGACTGTGTAAGGAGATTTAAAATTAAGAATTGGTGTAGGTAACCTATTAATTAGATATACTGCAGTTTCGAAAGCATAAGACCAATATTTTAATGGTATGGATGCTTGATGAAGCAGTGTTAAACCTGTCTCAGCTAGATGTCGATGTCGACGTTCAGCTGAACCATTGTGTAGGGGAGTGTGAGGTGGAGTTGTAAAATGTGAGATTCCATGCATAGCAAAATTTTTTTTTAACTTTTGATACTCGCCTCCACCATCTGAGTAAATTGAAACAATAGAGGTTTTTAAATGATTTTCTACCAATGCTTTAAATTGCACAAATATGGAGAAGACATCAGATTTATTTTTCATTGGATAGAACCATACATATTTGCTGCAATGATCAACAAAAATTATGTAAAATCTAAACCCATCTATAGAGGAGACAGATGAAGGACCCCAAACATCAGTATAGATTAGATCTAAAGGACCACGACTTGACAAATATGATGTACCAAATGGAAGTTTATGGCTTTTATTATATTGACATGAATCGCATAAAGAGAGATTATTTGCGAAAGATGAAGTAGGTAAAGAAAATGACTTGACAAGAAATTGAAGAATGCGAGAGGAAAGATGACCAAGTCTTTTGTGCCAGCATGAAATAGAAGCCTTCAAACTAACTAAAGCCAAAGGTTGTGCTGTGGAATCATTCAACTTTGGCCACTCATACACATCATTATTATTTGGTCCTCGAAGTAGAATTGCCCCCGTGTGCAAATCCTTCACAACAAAAAAGGATGGAAAGAACTCAATGGAGGTGTTATTGGCTTTACAAAATTTTGACACAAATATCAAGTTATTTTTCATAGAGAGAGCACAAAGGACATCATTTAAGAAGAATGAGAGGAGGAATTTAGTTTTGTAGAACTTGTGTGAGTGATATTCAAATGTGTACCATCCCCAACAATGATCTTATCTTGTCCTTCATAGTCTGAATGTAATGAGAGGTTGTTTAAATCCGACGTCACGTGATGGGATGCTGCCGAGTCCACGAGCCAACCTTGAGGAGAATTGTTTTGAGAATAAACATGATTTGCCATCATGGGTTCACGAAATGGAGCAGTTTTGTTTTGAAAACATTGCTTGGCTATGTGTCCTTGTTGGTTACATAATTGACCTGTGACTTGAGAAGGATTAAATCCTCTATAGGAATTGTACTGCCCAGGACGGTGTCGTGAATTAGAATTGTTGCGAAAATTGAAATTGCGGTTGAAGTTAAAGGAAGAACGGTTGAAGTTGGAAGAATAATTTGGGTTCCGATTGAAGTTTCCCTTGTTGCTTTGCATGTGAGTGAAACTTCCCTTGTTGCTTCGCATGCTGTTGGTGGCTTTTTGTGTAGCATTTGCTGTTACTACAGAAGATTTATCCCTTGTTGCTTCTTGTTTAAGAAACTCCTCATGTTCAACTATCTTCTCATATAGTTCTTCAAAAGAGATAGAAGTTTCTCTATCTTGAATTGCTGCTGCGATTTCTTTAAAATCTGAGCCTATGTCGTTGAGTGTATGAATAATAAGATCATCATCAAGAACTGGAGCACCGATAAGAGCCAATTCATTAGCAATCGCTTTTCAGGATTGTAAATATTCACTTACAGGCTTGGTATCACGGAAGTTTGACGTAAGCTTCTCCTTGAGACTCGTAATTCGAGATCGAGAATGATTTGCATAGAGTTTTGCTAGTTTTGTCCAAACCTCGTGTGAACTTGAAGAAGATGCAATCAGAGGTATAATTGATTTAGAAACCGATGTGATAATAGCATAGAGCAAAAGTTTATCTTGGCGGAGCCATACGGTGTAATCGAGATTTGATTTTTCGGATAATAGTTTTGGAGGACAAGGTAGTGAGCCATCAATGTAGCCCATTAGACCATATCCTAGAACCAAAGATGTGAACTGGGCATGCTAGGATGGATAATTTGATGAAGATAATTTGACAGGAGGTTGAGAGGTTGCATTAATAGAGACTAATGCATTGTTTTGATTGAGAGGGACAATGGACTTGGCAACAACTGAGATTTCAGAGTTGTTTGAGTCCTCTGCCATAATTGTAGGAATAGTCGCTCGTTTGAGCTTGTAGGCTCTGATACCATAAAAGAAGAAAAGGAGGAATAAAGCAGAGTGTATTTTCATTAGTTGTACAACTGTTTATATATATACATGAGTTCAAAATAAGTTGTTTTCTCTATAACAACATTTCAAAGTTGAAACCAACTAGATGTTTGACTATCCTTATTCCTAGGTACATAGTTATTTGTTTTCTCCAATAATCCAAGGCGAAAAACCTAAACCTCCTCTTCTTGATCGATCAATCTCGATCCCTTCACTCTTTATCTCCCTCGCCCTATCTTCGATCTGTTGCTGCTATCAAATATCGAAGATCTCCACTATGCTCTAATCTCTATGGGATTTCAAAGCGATTTGAGATGGAGTTAGTCGAGTCAATCAAGTTAAATTGCGTTTCAAGTTCTTCATTTTCTATTTGGTCGCTCGGATTTGATCGCATTGCTCCAAGGCTTCCTTAGGTGTGTCGATCATTATCTTCTTCAACAACTATTTTTTGGATTCATCCCAATTTAACTATTTTTTATCTACTTTTTGGCTATTTGATTGTGCCTCTGTTTGATAATTTCATACAATTTTTTATCTCTTCTTCTTACTTGATCTATATATATATAGTGTTAGATTGGATATTTTACATATAGAATGTAAATTTTTATTCTATATCTTAATTTTTTTTTGGTTGTGCTATAGCTGAGATTTGTTAGTTTCAGGCAGGTATTTAGGTTTTTTGAATTCTGCTTATTATGAAATATTTGTTCTAAATGCTACATAATCTCTGTAAAGGAGAAAAAGAGACAGCAAAGAAACAAATGAGGCATCATTTTGTAAAATTATATGCAATACCTATCAAAATGGTTGTATAATTAAAAACTAATTGAGCAGAGAGGTCTACTGAACTATAGTTTAAGAATTAGGCTATTGTGTGCAAAAGAGCTACATTTCATAGTCTTTGTACATTTTTTTGAATAATTTATTTGAATACACAAACTTTACTATTTGGGATAAATGCATAGAAAACCCCCAAACTTCAACACTCTTGCAAACAGACAACTATATAAACATCTACTTTTCACCAATAAGAGTAACCAAACTTTATCAAATAGTATACAATAAATAAAGAAATTTCACATCGATGAGATCCAAATTTACTAGAACTGGATAACCACCTTGGGTTAGGAACCAAGAGGTTCCTAACCCAGGGTACTTCAGTCGCCAGCCCAGTGGGAGGTGATGTTTCATAGACAGGGTTCGCCTCCCTGAGTTCTCACCCCCAGACTTGATATGCACCACGCTTAGACAAATTTAGCGACTTTGGAGCGGGTTGATGTGTCCCTCTGGAGTGGTACTTGATTTGCGGTCCTTGAGACCTAGTGGGTGAGTTTAGGCCAGGTCATTATGACGGGCCACAGTGATTGGGTATATCTTGAACTATTCGTATGTCCAGTTGATGCATTATATCTCGATTTGGTTATGCATGGTATCTAGCAGTTGTTTAGCCTATAGTAGCGGCATCCATCATGAGTGGGTTATGATATTTTGTATTCTTCATCTTGCTAACGTAGTTGGTGCTCCTTCATGTTAGCATATGACTTGTTTACAGTAGCGATATCTCTTATATGATTGTTTATGATGACTATTCATTGGTTTTCTTTGCTAATGTGGTCGACACTTCATGGTTAGTATTTCGATTCATATTACAGTAGCGGCATTGTTTTGTATTCTAGATCATGACAGTTATCTATCTATCTATAATGCTACCGTAGTTGACTATTACATTTCCGTTCTTACTTGTTTATCATACTCCTTTGTTTGCCAGTGAGTGCGGCTTGCCCTCGTCGGCCGGTCGCCCCCACTAGGAAACATATTTATATGTTTCTCACCCCACTATTTTTACAGTAATCGCTGACAGTGCTGGTCGAGGCGCGGTGTGAGGACGTGGTAGTTAGCGCCAAGACATTTTGTGCTTTGGACCTTATTGTAGCTTCGGATTTACTTTCTTCATCATTTAATATTGCGGATACGTCCGTATTTCTATATTATGTTTTGAGTTTAGATGAGATGTTGGGTTTTCCCTATTGTAGTGGTTTAGTGCATTCTGGATTATGGTTTTGGATTTATTAGTAGTTGTATATTAGTTTCTCTTTGTTCTGGTTGCTTGTGGTTGTATACCTGTTCTCCTACGCCATGCATATACAGAGGAAACTCTGTCCGCATGGACCGAGGATGCCTTGTGTGTGTGGCGGGTCTGTGCATGTCTTGGGCAAGGTTTACAAAAAAAAAAATTGTACGCTTTTCCGCAACTCTGTTTTCAAATTGCAAGGATTTTCCAAAATTAGCTTTCCAAAAGGGCCCGGGGAGTGACATGGACACATACACAAATGAAAGAAAATAAGAATCCAAATTTATTCATGATATTTTAAAGCCAAATACAAATTTATGTCCTAAAAAGAATACATATGTCAACCTGATTGACTTTTAGGGCATACATCTAACAAATGTGCTCCATACACATCATCGACGTGGTTTTGGGTAGCCATCAATCTCTTTCTCCACCGACGGCAAAGTGCTGGTGGATCGTGTTCCATATTGGTCATCGGAGTCCGCCAATCTTCCCTCCACTAATAGCAATGCATTAGCAGACAATCTCATACTCCATCATGGTCATTAGCGTGTCGACAAATTGATTCAAGCCTAAAAGCCATGTGATAAGGCAATAAAGCACAAGGACAAAAGATAGATAAATTGTCACGCCCCGGGGTCCCATTTAGTCTGTAAAATCAGCGGAAAAATGCCCAATAATTTTTTTTTTGAAAACCTTGACCCAAGGGATGACAGACCCGCTATAAATATAGAAAATCTACTATTCACATGGACAGCGTCTTTCCTATATTTGCACGGCGTCGCACGAGTACAAGTACAACCACAAACATATACAAACCATATACATTTACTACATCACAAAATTACAATGTTTCATTCGTAAATCCACATCTATTAATTTAAAATATTTTTCACCCAGAAACTCATTTTGAAATACTAGAATCATGAAAAGCGGAAAATCTTTTTAAAATCGTTTCCCACACAGAAACCTTTTCCATAAAGCGCTACCACCGGGGGTAGAAAATCATTGCCATAAATCGACATGAAAACCACAAATACTATATTCGATATCATAAGGCCGATATATCCAAATAAAGTAAAGAAAACTAAACCATAAGAGTCTAAGTCATTTGTTTATGGGAAGAGGGTAGGGTTAGAACTAAACCAATCCAACGAAATGTAATGAACATCATTAAAGGATAACTCTGGGCACATCTAGATAATATCGTCCTCACGCACCGTCTCGACCATCACCGTCCGCATCACCTGAAAAATGGTAGGAGGTGAGAACATGTACACATGTCTCCCCTCCCAGTGGTTACCGTAAGCCGACGAAGGCGAGGAGTACTCACCGGTAAAGGAAGAGGTAACCAAAGATATATACAACGATAATACAGTAGGATATACATATGCCACTACCGCTACAGTATATATGCATCAACCGAACGATCCGTCCCGAATATATCCAATCCAGAAACCTACCATGTCGGTCCGCAGACCTCAGGCCTGTACCACTACCACTCTACCTGCATATAACCCCAATTGTAAGGTACCGAACTTCTAAAATCATGAGGTTACGGTGTTCATTTGGTTGGAGAGCCATTTGAATGGTTCCGGTAAGGTTGCGGTGTAATGTAATATACCGGATTTAAATATAATAAATAAAAATAAATAAAAATAGTATGAGATACTATTTTTATTGGATTTGGAGAAGTGAAATATGAGTTAGAAATGACTTGTGCTGAAATNGGCTTAGCGCCCTAGTGCTTATTGGTAGATGCTTTCCTATTGCATTAGTTGTTACCCTATATACTTGAGAGTAGATGATGTATAGGTGTGAGGCTATTTTGGAAATGTAAACTTTAAGTTTATGCTTTGGATGAATGTATAGTTAAGTTGAAATCAAATGTATCAAAGTTGAATGGATGTAATAGCTTAGTATCTCTCTTTTGTTTCACTTGTATGTTTACTACTTGTGACGCTTGCTCTTGTAATGTTCAGCACTGTTTGTGCTCTCGCTGTTGTTGCATGATCATGTATGTATTCAAGTTGATTTCCTGGGAACTTGTTGTACATGATCTTGTTGTTGAGCCTTGGGCGGACAGGGGAGGTGCTGTCCGTTCGGCGGTCCGCCTGCCGCGCTTGAACCGTGCCAAATCGGTAGCGGCCTCGGGGCGGGGCGTGACACCAATATTAGCTCCTGGACTCACGGGTTGACACTCTCAACCACTTTTCCAGAAAAGAACACCCCTCGCGGTGGATTAGACCGCGGGTGTTCGTGAAATGTGTACGAGCAGTGACGATCGATGCTGATATGCTCAATAGCCAATCGTCGGCAACTAGCCAACAATCCTACCCCTTAGGGTATGCCGATCATATAGTTCATCACAGAACCCACCGAATAGGTCACCACAGATAATCCGCTCTACTTCTAGATCATAATGATAAATATGGAAGTAACCAAGTAGAACAATAAGTAAAAAGTCAACGGGTGCTAGGCTCATAACATGATGTACAAGGTAATACAGAGAGGATGGAGAGAACGTCACTGAGCGTGCACCACTGTACCGACTTCGGATCGAAATACCCACTTGTATCATGTCGCGCCTGTCTCCTAACTATGCAAGATCGTCAACCGGACATACAAAGGATCCACAGGGTTAGTATCTAACCCATAGATTCACATACCAACACACAACCCCACACGCAAACCCATGAAAATCGGTTTCCAAAAACCGATTACTGCAACTCCCCGGAAGTCTCGAAAAACGCACCGAAATCGATATTCGATTTTGGCGAAGAGCTTCGGACCTTGGACAATCAGTCCAGAGATCACCGGCTACCCACACATACAGCCCACAGTAGCCACGAAGTGTACAATTGCATAAAAGCCCCTACTAATACATAAAATCATATTATTTTATGTGATTTTCGGGGTTTTACGGCTCGATACTGCAAACTAAGGGCTTTCGGGGTCAGCCGAGACACAAGCTGACAGATCTCGACATGTCGGAGGCCATGCTCACCATCCGGAACACAGTGGCTCACTGTGGAAGGCGCGGGAAGCGACCCAAAGTTCAGCGAACTATGCGCAACAAGAGTAAACCACGCCGAATCTACAGATTCGGAACTCGCTGACCACAAATGAGGTGAGCACTGTGATCAGTACTGATCGACGATCACCGTGCTCACCTTCGGAGGCATCGGAACAGCCCCGGGTCGCCGGAACAGCAAGAACAACCCAGAACACGCAAAAAAACTACACTACATAGACTTACCGGGCAGGGAGGCCAGGGCATGGCCGGCGGCGACTCCGCCGCGGGCGCGCCGGCGGCAGGCTAGTGTGGCCGACAGGGGGAGGTCGGGGTGCGCATCAGCTGGCGACGAATGGTGGTGGCGGCGGCAGGTAATGATGCCCTAGTCGCACTGGTCAAGGGAGAGTTTGGCTCTAGTCCGATCGGCAAGGGGTTCCGGCGGCAGGGGCGCCGACGGCAATCGGGTGCGGCCGACCAGGGGAAGCTGGTGCTAATGCTGGCCGGTGGCGGAAGGAGGCGGCGGCACTGGAGAGACCCTACCCGCACAACTGCAACTTGGCTCAGTCTGCCACGCCGGCCTCAGCAGCGGCAGGGGCGCCTCGGGGCGGCAGCGACGGGCCGGCAGGGGTCAGAGGGAGGTTGCAGCAGCAGTCCCGTGCGGCGGCAACGCGGGGGAGGGAAAGTGGAGCTTCCTCGGCCCAAACTCGCCCTAGAAGGCCGCAGGATTGCAGAGGTCGCGGCTGCAGAGCTCGGGGATGACAGTAGCCGGTGGGGAGGCCGCCGAAAGTCCGATGGCATGCCAGAAAAGGGCCCAAGGGTGGGGGATCACCCTTCTAGGATCTTAAGCAAAAAATGGAGGAAGGAAAAGAAAATATGAGGGAGAGGAAGAAAGGTGGTGGCTTTTCCGGCGGCTGGAGGCGCACACCGGCGGCTGGGGGTGCGCATGGCGAGGGCAAAGGAGGGTGGCGAGGCGGCTGGGAGCTCAGCTCATGGAGGAAGAGGGCTAGGGTTAGGATTTGCACCATACAAACCATAGGTGGCCTATATATACAAAGTTTCATTTTGCACAAAAGTCCCCCAAATCCAGATATTTTAATCTGGGTCCTTCACAGCGCAGGTAAAACCCGCGAACACACCCCCAAATTTGATTTCACGCGAATTGGTACATAAAATGTAGGGCTTTTCATAAAACTTTCGTTTCGCCACCTATGACCCTTTCGCGATCCCGCGCAATATCAGGAAATCCGTCCGTCAGATTTGCGAACGAACTGCACCAGCGCGTTCAGCATGACCGAGACATCAAACCCACAAATTGTTTCACCTGGTTTCGTCACAGATTCGCGACGAACTCATCTTCTCTTCGATTCAACAAAACCACACACATATAAATAAATATACCCAACAATTGCCTCCAAGACCCTCCAACTAGCGAAAATGTGGCCAAAGTCACTCGACGTGAACAATCTCTCACAGAAGGGTCCTCGCCCGAGGGTCCACATGCAAAACGGAGCAACAAGAAGTTTTACAACACAAGAACAGCAAAGAACAAAACCCTCTTTGCGATAAAATCCAATTTTCTTCGAAATCGTGCGTCAAAACCAAAATCCGTCAACGCCAATGGGTCCAAGATAGTCGGACCATGGAAAACGAGCTATTGGGTCACTATGAACGGAGTCCGATACTCACCAGAAGCCATCACTACTCATTGGCCTCTTCGGAAAACCAAAGTTACTATTCACTTCAAGTGATTGGTAAAGATTGCGTAACTTCTCCATCCTAACTCGTTTTCTCCTGAAACTTGATGAGTGCTTATATAATTAAACTACACACAAAAATATCGTCAACAAGGAACAAAGATCTTGGCCTCAAGATCAACTCAAACATTTTTGTGGCATTGATTGAACTCATAAAGAAACATGACCTGATGATGCAATCCAAGTCCTACGACATGTACAAAATTAAATTCTCATCCAACGATGTGCTCGATTATATCGAGCTAGTCAATGAAGTCCTTCGCTTATAGGCCTCCAAAATATTCAGGAAAGTATATCTGAATGCTAGAAACCCACTCTCGTTCCACTCAATATTTTGGGCGACCCTGCACAAATGACATCTCCGCGGAGCGCACCTATGGTAGGGGTTCTCAAAGTCAAAGCCAGAAGACTTTGAATCACGGCCGTTGTCAACATGGCTTTGGGTTTTGACCTGAGCAAGACGCTCAGTCAATATCTTAATCTATTTTTTCAATTTTTCGATCTCGATACGACAAAGATCTTGCTAACCTCAAGGGTCCTACGCTTGCAAGCTTGTCATTGTTCATGTTGCCAAGGTTGCACGCTAGCGTTGTGACCTTGAATCACAGTGTCTTGGTTCACATTCTGGTTTTTTATCCGACCGTCGGCCATGTCTCACAAAAGAACAGCTCCAAGGATCGAGCTAACTCTGATAGCAACTGACGTAGGCCTAAGCTACGTGATTAAGATGAAGAAGCACAAGGACATAAAGAGGGATAAATGATCACTCCAAGAGAAAAAAAAATTTAATAATCTCCAAGAATCTCCTTCTAAAATAAGTTTTGGGTCCTACTTATAATAAAATCAAGAAATTCAAATACTACTCTAAATCAAATTCCAAAATTTTAGAAAATTTTCTAACATAAATATATCTAATTCCAATTTAAAACTTTTAAAACCACATCCCTAAATTTTAGAAATTTATTTCTTATAGGGAAATCCAAAAAAATCTAAAAAAATTTACTAAAATAAATTTTCAAAAATTTAAAAAATTTAATCCTAACTATTTTTTTGACTGCATCATTACTGAAACAGACCTAAGCCGCATGATTAAGATGAGGAAGCACAAAGATGAAAAGAATGATAAGCAATCTCTTTCGGGAGAGAACAAAAAATTAATAAACTCTTTGATCTTCTTTTACAATAAATTTTGGATTCTATTTATAATAAAATTAAGAGACTCAAATCCTACTCTAAATCAAATCCCAAAATTTTAGCAATTTTCCAAATACAAATATATTTAATTCTAAGTTAAAATTTTAAAAGTACATCCCTAATTTTTAGGAATTTATTCCTTATAAAGAAACAAAAATCTAAAAAAGGTCACTAAAATAAAATTACTAAAATAAATTTCTAAAACTTTTGTTAAAAATTTAATCCTAACTAATTTTTTTGACTTTGTCATTCGCTTTTGCTACAGATCTCACCCTCGAGATCAACTTGAAAATCTTCCTAGCGTTGATCGAATTTAGAAAGGTCCATGATATGGTGATGCAATCCAAGTCCCATGACATGTATGAATTGATTTAATTGCAATCTTCTACAAAGTACGAATGTTGAACACTACATTAAATTCTCATCTAGTAATGCGCTCAATTGTTTCAAGCCAATCGATTAACTCCTCCGCTCGCAGGCCTCCAAAATATTCATGAAGGTATATCCAGATGCTAGATACCCACCATCAATCAACTCGATCTTTCCGGTGATCGTGCACTGACAGCTCTCTCCATTGAGCGTGCCTGTGGAAAGGTTCTCAAAGCCAAAGCCAGAATGTTGGGAAACTGGCTTTCGCCCTAATACTAAATTTGGAGAATCCGCAACTTGCTCTGATATAGACTGTTGTTGACCCGGTACATGCTCCGATACTGGTTGTTGGGATTCCGCAATGGAAGCATCAAATCAAAAGTTTGCCGGAAACTCGTATCCTCAAGAAAAAAGCTATTGCTTGTGCAACCACAAAGGAAGAAAAAATAAACAGAAAATAGAAGTGAAATAAGATTCACTAATTAACCAAAAGAAAAATTACACATGACTTCTCTTCTATACAAAATAGCTTCAATGCAATCCCTCTTTCTGAATCTCTTATGCTTCTCTTGTCTTCTATAAACTCAAAAGAAGACTTCTCTTTTCGTCACCCATGCAGTAGGTGCACTAAATTAAAAAACCAACTCTATCTCTCTCTCTCTCTCTCTCTCTCTCTCTCTCTCTCTCTCTCGCACGCGCGCGCGCGCATACAGATGCCACCCAGAGAGCTTCACTACTCCACTTGGCTGTACTACCATTATGGATAATGTGCTTATATACATATAGCCCACAAAACATACCCAATCCTAGCATAATTAGGACTCCTACTATAATTAATATCTAAATCTAAATTAATGTATCTCTAATGGATTTAAATATGTATCCTAATTCAACTAGGATTCAACTATAAATCTATCTAAATCCTAAATCCCCACCTTGGTATAATTTGTAATCTTTAACCACTGCATCAAGCTCACCATGCAAGCTCCATCTTGAGCTTGTCTTCTCCCCTCTATGTCACTGCATTCGCCGCTCCATCTCGAGCGACTGCAACTCAATGAACTTCTGAAACCCAAACAGGCTTTGCTCCCATTCTGATCGTGCTTCCATTTAGAAAGTATAAGATTCCTGCACTTGCTCACCTCGCACACAACCGATCTCATTTTTAGACCCTTATTGCTCTATCTGAAGTTGAAAAATCGCAACCCTTCAAGTCCAACGTGCCTAACAAGATCAAATTTTGCTTCAACCCAGGAATGTGTCGCACACCTGTTAGCATCCTCATGACCTTATTGTGCATTCGGATCTTTACCATGCAGATTGCCAAAACTTTGCATGACGTCTTGTTCCCTATCAAAGTCTTTCCAACCTTGATAGCCTTGTAGATAGCAAAAAACTCTTTCTCCAAGTAGACATGAAAGGAGTATGCCAATCGAGCACTCATGCCTCATTTGAAATTTTAGCTCTATTGGTTGCTGCATAAAGCACATCATTATCAATAATCTCTGACTCAATTGATTGCAACGTTACTAATATCTCCTTATCCTGATTCTCGATAGTTTTTTCTTTTTGTCGCTTCAACTCCTGTAAATTATTCTAAAGTTTTTGACAATTGTGTTTTGTTACGTACCCTTTCCCACGACAATAGAAGCACTCCACCTTGGATAATTGGCTTCTTTGTCTATCTGTAGTCGCCTATATTTTTGCTGCCTTCTTCACTCTTACTACCAGAGCTGTATCCCGACTCTGCATACCAGACTCTTAAGTTATCTTCTGCATCTCATTCGAGAGAAGTGCTGCCGTGATTGCCTCCACGCTTATGGTCTCCTTGCCATAAAGCAACGTAGTCACCAGATGCTCATATGCCGCCATTAATGAAGAAAGTAAAATTAACGCCTTGACCTCGTCATCCAGATTAACTCCGATACTAGTCAATTGGGCCACCATTTTGTTGATCTCATACAAATGCTTGTGTAGTCTCACTGCTTCTTGCATCTGTAGAGTGAACAACCGCAGATTCAGATACAACTTGTTCGTTAGGGACTTGGTCATGTACAGATCTTTCAACTTCTACCACAACTTTATTGATGTCGACTCACTGGATACATTGTAAAGAATCTCATCTGCTAACAATATATAATGCGTACTCAGTGCCTTTCGCTATATCTTTTTTCTATGTCGAAAATGTGACCTCTGCTGGCTCTAGATCCAAATCCTGTTGTACAAGAACTGCTCGAACTTTAATCTGCCATAATAAAAAATTGTTGTCAACCTTCTCGATTTCAAACTTTGTGGCCATTTTTCATTGATCTCACTCGAGAATAGGTAACCTTAATCTCTGATACCAATTGTTGGGAAACTTTTATTCGCCCTTATACCAGATTTTGAGAAGCTGCAACTCGCTCGTATGCCAACTGCTATTGATTCAATACTTGCTCCGTTACTGGTTGTTGGGATTCTATAACAGAAGCATCAAATCAAATTTTTACCATAAACCCGTATTCTTCACAAAAAGCTATTGTTGGTACAACCACAAAAGAGAGAAAAAAGAAATAAAAAATACGAGTGAAATATAAGATTCACTAATCAAGAGAAGAATTACACCTGACTCTTCATCTACGCAGAATATCTTTAACCCAAACCCCCTTTCTAAATCTCTCAACATTCTTTTGTTTTGTATAAAACCAAAAGAAGACTTCTCTCTTCATGCACCCATGCACTAGGTGCACCAAACTAAAAAACCAAGTGTTTCTCTCTTTCTCTCCGAGTACAGACGCCGCACAAAGAGCTTCACTACTCCACTGCATAATGTGATCTATATATAGAGCCCAAAAAACGTACGCAATCTTCGTATAATTAGGAATCCTCCTCTAAATAATATGTAAATCCAAATTAATGTATCTCTAATCGATTTAAATATGTATCCTATTCAAATAGGATTAAACTACAAATCTAATCAAATCCTAACACGGAAGACTCCGAATCATAGTCATCATCAACTTGGCTCTGGGTTTGGACCTGAGTAAGATGCTTGGTCAATATCTTAATTTACTTCTCAATTCTTCGATATCACAAAGATCTCGCTCTCTTCGGGGTAGTCTACGAGGAAGATCATCGCAGTTCTTGTGAGACCCCAGGTAGTTCTATATATAAAATATAATAGGACTAAACTCTTAATCCGGCTTAAGCATTTTGAGTGGTGGTTAGGCCCAAGAGGTTAAAAGAGTTAAGCGTGTTAGGACGGGAGTAGTCCTAGTATGGGTGACCCCCTGGTAAGCTGGGGCGTCACAGATGGTATCAGAGCTAATTACCAGCCGGAGGTGTGAGATGAGTCTCGGCTGAGCCAGGATTGTACAGTGGGAAAAGCGAGGCTCTCATGCTGTTGACTGCTGTGGGTAGAGCACGGCTCCCCCACAAGGTCGGTTTAGGCTAGCGAGACGAGTCTCACATCGCCTGGTACTTGTAAGTCCGAGCTTGACGAGGACGTCAAGGCTTAAAGGGGGGGAGATTGTGAGACCCGCGGTAGTTTTATATATAAAATATAATAGGGCCAAACTCTTAATCTGGCTTAAACATTTTAGGTGGTGGTTAGGCCCAAGAGGTTAAGAGAGTTAAGCGTGCTAGGACGGGAGTAGTCCTAGGATGGGTGACCCCCTGGGAAGCTGGGGCGCCACAGTTTTAGTTGTAAGGAATATGAACACCTGTGTTCCAATTCTAATTTGTAGTATTTCTGATTCCATCTTCGACCTCCAACCATGATACATGGCCAAGAAACACTCCCAAAGGCTCAATCTAGTTCAATGCCAATTGGTGTAGGCTTAATAGATGCCTAATAAGATGAAAAAGCATAAGGACGAGAATGGGATAAATGATCTCTTCTCTAAGGTAGTGTTTGGTTCGGGAACAAGGGGGGGAATAAGCCCTTGTTCCCCCCTTTGTTCCCAAACGCAATGTTTGGTTCCCGGGAACAGTAGTTTCCGGGAATCTGGAACTAGCTGGTATAAGGCTGGAACTGCTGTTCCACCCGTTTCCTGGAACAAGCTTGTTCCTTGATGAGAACAAGATTAATTAAAATCTAAATTTAATTTTAATAGCAGTAAATTATTAATTAATCTAATTAATATATTTAAATTATTATTTATTACTTTAATAATTAAATAATTTAAATAATTTATTATTTATAATTAAATATTAATAATTAGATAATTATTATTATTAATTTATTATTTATAATTAATTATAAATAATTAATAATATTTTTTCTATTAATAAATATTAATAATTATTATTTCTTAATGACAATTGATATTATTATTAATTTATTATTTATAATTAATTATTAATAATTATATTATTATTAATTATTATTTATTATTAATAATTTTTATTCTTAATAATTAGATAATCGATATTATTATTAATTTATTATTTATAATTAATAATATAATAATTATTTATTAATAATATTAATAATTTTTTTCTTAATAATTAGATAATCGATATTATTATTAATTTATTATTTATATATTAATAATTAATTATTAAATAATTAATAATTATTATTATTTATTAATAATTAATTAATAATTCTTATTCTTAATATTATGTAGTATCTTGTTTTATTTATTTATTTATTTATTTTTATTTTTTTAGTCGGTTGGGTGATGCATGGGGTGGCTTTGAATGCCACGTGCACCCCCCCATGCATCTTATCTTGTGGCCTATGATGGGTTGAGAGGCAGAGGGATAGTTGTGATTTTGTAATTTCCCTCTCTCTCTAGTTGGAAGTGGGATAGTCGTGGAGGCTATAGTTGGAGACTGGAAGCGACGTCAACTTCGCGCCGGCGAGCCGTTTGAAGCATGCGTGCGTCGTGGTAGTGCCGTTGGAGGCCGAGCAGCAGACGAAAATTTTTTCTCCTATTGACTTCTCGCTGTTCTGGAATTAGCTTTTGAGGTGGGTTTACATCGGTTTTGATCTAAGTTCTAATAGTCGCAATGTGTAATTTTAATTTTGGTATAGTTCTATTCTAGCTCGAATTCATTGGATTATATGGTAGATTGCAAATATGAATTTGGAGTGTGTGGTAATAAATTGAGTAGTTTATACATGTTGGACTTGAAATTGAATTAGGAGAAAACCTACGATTTGGACCTGTCACTTGCTTTTAATATGCATGATTTATCTCTAAGAGCCGTTATAAAATTGTTACTGTCGCAGTATCCTCGAGCGAGCACTCGGCCAGTAGTTTAGAATACATTTACGCTCGTGCTGGTAGCGAGTGGATTTTCAGGGTGTTTGCGGCTGTTTTGGACTGTTGGGGGCCGTCAGAGTTGACGGTGGACCCGCGATCGCCTTTTTGGCGACAGATTATGCCAAGGGCAGTGAACTGTTGGTTTATTAGACTAGTTAGAGTCGGATTACTTGAATTTGGCTTTTCAGAGCCTATTTTGAGCTCGACAGAGATACGCATGCAATACTCGGTGAGTAGCGCCACGAGTGCCACTCCGGAGACGGCTTGTTGCTTCGCGTTGGTGTCGCTCATGCGGTTGACTTGCTCTCCACGGATCAGTTAGTGTGGAGGTAGCTAGATAGTCGCAACTGGCAGGGACGGGATGTAATTTACAGTCCCAGACAGGGACGGGTAGGCTTACAGTCCCGATTGGATTGGGTCAGATTTGACATTTCCTACAGTTGGTTAGTGTAGAGCATGATACTATAGTGAGTCATAGCGGTGGATTTTATTCCTGCATTTACTACTATCTTTGCTCCCTTCTGTAGACTTAATGGGTGGACCGATTTGTTGAGGGCGGTACCCACTAAGGACTATCTGTTTTTACAGTAGTTCTCACGCCCTGTTGTTACCCCCTGTTTTTGCAGAGCCATCGTCGTCGGCTGCTGCTGTCGCAGATCAGGATCGAGGCAAGGGCGTCGCGAGTTAGAGCCCTACCAGACGTGCCGAGCTAGAGGTGCCCCTACTGCAGGTAGATGTTTTGTTTTGAATTCATGTACATAGTATACGCAACTCGCCAGTGCAAGTAGCTCTGTATTTTTGGTTATTGGACTATGTATATGGAACTCCATTTGTTTAGTTTCTGTTTACTCTAGTAGCTCTATACTACTGTTTGTAGTATTGTACGGTTTACAGGTATAGCTGTCGCTTCGTATACAGGGAAAATTTCTTTGTATACGGCGGATTTGTCGGCGTGCCTGGGGAACGTGTAATCCGGGGCGTGACAGATTAAGTTGGTATCAGAGCTTAGCATTATGTCGTTGGGATCTAGAAAACCTAAGTTTGGCAAATCTTAGGAAGGCAAGACGCGAGAGGCGTAATTTATTGCGAAAGTCAATAATTAATTGTTCTAACTCCTCCTAGAGTGGGGGTGAGTGACTGAAGGAGTTCTTGTTTTGCCTTGAGAAATTATGTTGGCTGCAGACGACATAATTTTGGAGGAAAACAGGGGCCGCCTTTCCAGACTTTCGTTGATTGGGTCGAGAGTGTTTGTGTTTTATCTAACCCCGATCTGTTTCTTTCAGCTATGTATCGTCGCCGAGGTCAACCGTCGTTGCGAGAACGTGCCCAGTTGTCGCAGGATCGTGCGGGACCTTCCGAGATGCCTGAGTAGGCAGAGCCGAGTGCACCACCAGAGGTGAGTGCACCCTCAGTTGTAGAGTAGAGGGCCCGACCAGAGGCGAGTGCATCCCCAGATCTGAGTGCACAGTTAGCCGCCCTGACAGAGGTGACGAGACGGCAGGGGGAGTTGTTGGAGAGGATGTGCGAGAGGTTAGCCTCGCCCGAGAGTTCAGCACCGAGGGCACCGGAGCCGTCTGTTCCACCTCCGACTACTTCAGTGGTAGTACCAGTTGCAGCAGCACCTCCGCCAGCAGCCGTTTCAATAGCGCCAGTTGCGCCTGCTGGGGGGCCAGTACAGTTGACAAAGGCCGAGCAGGAGCGGTGGACGGAGAGGTTGGCTCATTTTCGCCGTTTTGATCCACCGATTTTCGATGGCAGTTGCACTGAGGCCTGGGTTGTTGAGGGTTGGGTCAGTGCGATGGAGAAGTTATTTGAGGACCTGTTCATTCCTGAAGGGGAGCAGGTGTCTTTGGGAGTCCATTGCTTGGCAGGTGATGCCCACGCCTGTTGGAGGAGAGCGAGGAGAGAGCAGGGACTGGTGGCGTTGCAGCTGAGATGGGATGAGTTCTGTGGAATGCTGTTTGGGATGTTATTTCCCAACAGTGTGAAACAGAAGCTCGAAGAGGATTTGAAGAGGATTCAGCAGGGGGATCGTCCAGTGCAGGAGTATATTCGGGAGTTTACTCGATTGCTGAACTGTGTGTCATTTGTGGCCAGAGACGAGGCACACAGGGTCTATCTGTTTGAGCAGGGACTGAGACCCGACATCTTCAGGTTAGCGCGGACGCAGAGGTCGAGGACCCTGGATGCGTCTATTGAGCAGGCCTTGTGGATAGAGAGAGGTGAGGTGTCGCTTCAGGAGAGGACTCAGGCCGTGGGGCAGAGTCAGGATAGGAAATGCCCAGCTCCAAACGACGAAGGTCAGTCGAGCAGCAAGCGTCCGCCGAGGCCTCCACGATCGCGTTCTCAGGGTCGTGGGTTCTCGGAACGCCAGCGATCCAGGGACTCTCGTCAGAGGGGACAGCCAGAGTGGACGCCACAGTGTGTGATCTGCCGGGGACCACACTGGACCCGACAGTGCGAGCAGAGGGAGGGCCGGTGTGACGGATGTGGTCAGCTGGGACACATGAGGGCAGCTTGTCCACGAGCAGCATCTTCAGCACCATCATCAGCATCAACACAGCCAGGACCTCCGCAGTCTTACAGAGCAGCACCGAGTTACCGCCAGGAGGACAGATCGTCTGTGCCGCGTCAGGGTGAACGGCGACAGTAGGCTCCGAGTGGCAGAGTTTACGCAGCTTAGGTGGAGGACTCTTCAGCAGCCGACCGAGTGGTGGTAGGTATCACTTTGATTTTCGGCATTCGTACTCGTACTCTTTTTGATACCGGTGCCTCGCATTCTTTTGTTAGCCGAGCATTTGCATTGTTGCATGGTCTAGAGTTAGGGACATTGTCACAGGCACGAGAGGTGCAGATTCTCGACCATGTTTTACAGGTTGCAGAGTGTTGTTGGTCGTGTACGGTGCAGTTAGATTCGTGGATCATGCCCGCAGACCTGTTGGTATTAGGGCAGCTGCAGGACTTCGACATCGTGCTCGGTATGGATTGGCTGGCGCGGTACTATGCTACTATTGATTGTGGAGCGAGAACAGTGACGTTCCGTGAGCCCGGCCAGGAGGAGTTCACTTTTAGAGGCTGCAGGAGCACGCTGTTTGCCACCTGGATATCTTTGGCGAGGGCTCGACAGCTGATGAGTAGAGGATGTGTCGCATTTCTGGCGACGATTGCTGAGGTACCTACGGCAGCGGCGGGACTCGAGGATATCCCAGTAGTCCGCGAGTTTTCGGATGTGTTTCCCCCTGAGTTGACTTTGTTGCCGCCGGAGAGAAAGATTGAGTTTGTGATTGATGTAGTTTCTGGAACTGCACCAATCTTGAAGGTACCTTATCGGATGGCACCGGCAGAGCTGAGAGAGCTAAAGGCACAGCTTCAGGATCTGATGGATAAGGCGTATGTGAGACCCAGTGTATCGCCTTGGGTTGCGCCAGTGCTGTTTGTATAGAAGAAGGATGAGTCACTCAGGTTGTGCGTAGATTACCGGGAGCTGAATAAAGTGACCATCAAGAACAAATACCCTTTGTCGCGCATTAATGACCTGTTTGATCAGCTGCAAGGATTTTGTGTCTTTTCTAAGATTGATCTCTAGTTAGGTTACCACCAGCTGAAGGTGAGGGCTGAGAATGTACCCAAGACAGCTTTTCGGACTCGGTACGAGCATTATGAGTTCACAGTGATGCCTTTTGGATTGACGAATTATAACGCACTGGACTTTTGCGAACTGCGAGGTTCGAGTGTTTAGCTGTGCTCTGAGCTTTTCCAGATTTTCTGGTAGGTCGTTGACTGTGTTCCGACCTATGGCACGTGTCCCGAGGAGTGTGGTACAAAGCCTTGCACCAAAACCCAAAAATTTGGATTTTGGTCAGCTCTCGGATTGGCTGTCTGGCGGGCTTGTACCGGTACAAGGCTGTGCTTGTACCGGTACAGAGCCGAGAACTCGCAAACCCGAGCCTCGGTTTGCATTTTTCGCAGGTCTTGTACCGGTACAAGGATGGCCTTGTACCGGTACAGTGTTGATGGTTGTACCGGTACAGCCATCGGGCCTGTACCGGTACAGTGCCGCAGGACCGCGCACCCGAGCCTCGGTTTTGGATTTTCGTAGCTCTTGTACCGGTACAAGATCCCGTGTACCGGTACAAGG